>NW_027507785.1:90689311-90756811 GCF_037356315.1 Lithobates pipiens
TCTTTTGGGTCCCACAAACCGGCCCGCACGCCTAAGGTGTTTCCGTATTTGACTTATCTACAAGGAATGGGGAAGCCTGCAACGGTCCTTTACAGTCCCAAGAAGGACGGTGCGTTACACCTTTAAGAAGTACCTCCTGAAAAAATGGGAGTCTCCTCCGGTCGTTGACCCCCCCCCCCCCGGTATCCAGGTTAAATAAAGTAACCACGATTCCGGTAGAAGGGACTTCTGCCTTCAAGGACCCTGCTGACAGGAGGGCAGAGGCAGTGGCCCGGTCCATGTTTACGGTGGTGGGGTCAGCGTTACGGCCTTGGTGTCAGACGCTTACTGAATGGGCAAAGTTGTTGCACCGTGAATTGGAGAAGCAACAGAGTTCCCCGGTCTGTGTAGAACTGGCAGATCAGTTGGTGTATGGCCTTAAGTAGGTCTGTGTTGCGGCCCTGGAAACGGTCCCCCTGCTCTCTAGAGCATCAGTATGAGTAGTGGGGCTATGGCGCCTGATTTGGCTAAAATGCTAGTCTGCGGACCAGGCATCTAAAAAGCAGTCGCGGATTTGCCCTTCCAAGGTGAGGGGCTATTTGGAGCTTCGCTGGATGACCTTGTTAAAAATGTTACCCATGGGAAGTGCATGTTGCTCCCACAGTCCAGGAAGGGTAAGGAGCCACGCTGTGGGCAAGGGCCCTCTTTCCACTCTGAAACATTTTTTTTTCTCCCACCTGGGTCAGCAGGTAAGCGTTCCCAGTCCGATGTGGCGCCTGCTGAGGGACAAAAGCATCCCTGGTTTCGCAAGCCAAACAAGTCTGCAAGCAAAAATGTTACCGCATGAAGGTTTGCCCCGCCCGACTCGGGTGGGGGGTCGCCTTTGGGAGTTTGCAGCTCGGTGGACCTCCCCTGCTGTCCGACCAATGGGTCTGGGAACTGGTTTCATCGGGATACAAGATAGTTTTTCTTGTCCACCAAACAGATTTCCCCCCCTTCAACCTGCATCTGCTTTCAGTTTGTCGGGAAGCCCTGTTCGGGGCAGTACAGGACCTGCTTCTACGTGGGGTGATTGTACCTGTACCGATGCTGGAAAGGTTTCAGGGATTCTACTCCAATCTGTTTGTAGTCCCCAAAAAGGAACGGTTTGTCTGATCCTTACAACAGCTTTGTAAAAGTGCAAAGGTTCAGGATAGAACGCCTGGAGTACCTGGGCTTACTGTTGGACTCCTCAGAAGCAAGTTTTTTTTTTTTTTTTTTTTCCCTTCAGACAAGCTGTGGTGAAGTTGTTGGTGAACCGCAGGTGGTCGTCGCTGCGCTTCTGCATACAAGTTCTGGCCCTCGTGGTAGCCACTTTTGAAGCGGTACCGTATGCTCAATTTCACACTCGAGTCCTGCAAAAGGAGATCTTGTCAAAATGGGACAAATCTCCGTTATCCCTGGATTGTCAAATTTGGGTGATTCATCTAGTCATGGATTCCCTTCTCTGGTGGCTGAGGTCTGCGGCCCTTCGGTCCGGGAGATCGTTCCTTCCTCTCCATTGGATGGTGATCACAATGTACGCCAGCCTGACCGGTTGGGGTGGAGTTTTGGGCGTACAGTTGACCCAGAGCCTTTGGTTGTGGGAAGAATCCCAACTGCCGATCAATGTGCTCGAGCTTCGGGCGATCAGGCGGTGCCTCTCCACATGGTCAAGGAGGCTACAGGGGCGTCCGGTCAGGATCCAGTCAGACAACGGCACGGCAGTGGCGTACGTCAACCATCGAGGAACAAGGAGCCCGGCTGCAGTATGGGAGGTCGCTCTATATACATTACGGGCGTAGAAAATTGGCAGGCAGACTACCTAAGTCGTCAGATGCTGGAATGGTCATTGGATCTGGATGTATTCTGGCTCCTTTGCCTAAAGTGGGGCACACCAGATGTGGATCTGTTGGCCTCTCAGCTCAATCGGAAGTTGCAGAGGTTTGTGTCCAGGACAAAGAGACCCCTGGGCAGACGCATTGGTGGCTCCATGGGGACATTATTGGCTGATTTATAACCCCCCCCCCCCCCCCAAAGCTCCTGCTACGCAGAATGGAGGCCGAGGGGATTCTGGTAATTCTGATTGCCCCAGATTGGCCTTGGTGTCCTTGGTACGCTGACCTAGTACGACTGGTGGCGGATGTTCCTTGGTGGCTGCCGATGAGAGAGGACCTTCTATAGCAAGTTTGATGCTTCATCCTCCTTTACCATCGCTGGTTTTAACTGCATGGCTGTTGAAAGCCAGGTACTAAGGGACAGAGGTCTGTCAGACGCTGTAATTTCCACTTTCCTGAGGGCACAGAAGTAATCTCAGAAGATTTACCGTTGTGTGTGGAAGGCTTTTACATCTCCATGTGTGAGGAGATGGAGTGGCGTCCACACACATACTCATTTTCCAGGATCTTTCTGTTTTTGCAGCGAGGAGTAGATCAGGAACTTGCCTTAAGCACCACCATCAAGGGGCAGATATCAGCTTTGGCTGTCTTTTTCCAACGTCCCTTGGTGACTCACTCATTGGTGAGTACTTTTGTGCAAGGTTCAACCACCGCTACCTCCATGGGATCTGAATCTGGTGATATCAGCGCTTCAGAAACCGCCTTTGAAAACATTAGGGAGATTTCCTTGTTAACTCTTTCTCAAAGTAGTCCTAGTGGCTATTACATCTGCCAGGAGAGTTTCTGAATTGGTGACCTTGTCATGCAAGTCGCTCTCTACCTGGTCATCAACAAGGATATGGCGGTGCTACGCCCGCAGCCCTCCTTTCTTCCAAAGGTGGTTTCGGCATTTCACCTAAATAAGGACATTGTTACTATCCCTATGTCCTAAGCCGACACATCCGAAAAAAAAGTTGCTTTACATTCCCTGGACGTGGTCTGGGCTCTACGGGTGTGTCTGTCTGCTACAGCTCCTTTCCAGAAGTTAGACTTTTTGTCTCATGGCTGATCCTAAGAAAGTTCTGGCGGTCTTGTCAACCACCATTTCTTGGATCAGACAGATTGTGGTTCAGGCCTATGCCTTAAAGGGGCGGGTGCCCCCTTTTCCTGTCACGGCTCATTCCACCAGGGCAATTGGAACCTCCATGGGCTTGCCGACATCAAGCGTCATCTTCGGAAGTTTGCTTTGGCCACAAGGTTTTGCAGGTGGCTGTGTAAGGTTGCAGTTCACACTTAAATTAAAAGTTTGTTGTGAACGCATCTTAAATGCATAAGTTGGCCACAGGTTTTGATGGCGGCCGTTTAAGATGGCAACTCCTCTGTTGAGGTGTTCCTCTTGTTGTGGGTGAAGTTATTTTTTGCTTTTTCCACCCCTCGTTTTTTTGTCACTGGGGATGTCCCTAAGGTCAAGAATTAAAGGAGCTGTGTCTATCAATGAACGAAAGAAAATAGGATTTTTGTACTCGCCGTAAAATCCTTTTCTCTGGAGTGCATTGATGGACACAGCACCCACCCCTCCTATTTATGTTTGTACTTCTTTTTGACGAAGGAGCTGCAGGAAGCAGGGTGAGGGGTTATAGCCAGTGGGACCACCCCCTGGGCGATGTTGTGCAGTCTTGCTGTTTGTACGTTTTACATGTTCTGCCTAGTCCTCTCCTGGAAGTGGTGTGATAACCCTAAGGTCAAGAATTAAAGGAGCTTTGTCCTTCAATGAACTCCAGAGAAGGATTTTACGGTGAGTAGTCATGCCATGCATTCATCAATTTTATTTTGCATAGTGAAGAAGGACCTAGGAACCCTGTGGGCCCATCGGTCCATGCTTTTTTTTTTTTTTTTTTTTTTTTTTTTTTTATATATATGCAGAAGCGTGGCTTTTTGCTCAAGATGATTGATCCTGTGATCTGCTATCAACAGCCGGCTGGGTGACAGGCTGGATACTCTTATCCTTGTAGTCTCCCAAGTCAGGCCATTGAGCGCGTGCAGGCCGCAGCTACGCGCTTGGCAGGCCACGACGAAACCTCGGCTCCAGAGTTGGTCAGTGAGCTTTTATGCTCCGGGGCATACATATGACCGGGCTACTGATGTCTGCGTCACAGTATGCCGGGCCAGCAGCCACCCTGTACTGATCAGTTAGTGGGTCTGTGACGGAATGTGTCCCAGCTCTTTAGGACTGGTAAGTACAGCTCTCCCTGCCTCGGTGGGGCTGAGCAGCTGGGCATTCCCTGGGAGGTCGATTTGGGGGTCCCTCGCCTCCCTCTCTTCTCTCCCCGTCCCTATCTTCCCTCTCTACTTCTCTGTGGGGATGCTGCATGTGGCTGCTGAGTGGTGTGTGTGTATCTATGCAGGGGCTCTCTCTCCGGAGGGGGGGGGGGAGCTCTCACCTGGGGGAGGCTGCGCTGGCTAGCGGTGTCCTGGGTCCTGTTCTTCATGCCCCTGGAAGGTGTCTGTGAGGTTTTGCTGATGTCCTGTACAGCTCACTGCCATCGTTTTCTCCCTGTACCTCCATGGAGCTGCTTCGGCGGCCATTTTAGGTATGGGTAAGGGCAGCATGCTCTCCTGGGCTTCAGTGGCCATTTTACTGGTGATCTCCTATACAGGACACCGGTGGGCATTTTCATGTTTTTTCAGTGTTCTCTAGCGGCAGCATGTGCTGCTCTCACAGCCATTTTCCCTGTGTTTTATGTCTTTGTACTGGACGCTGGGCGGCCATTTTATTGAAGCCTAAGAACACTTCAGAGCGGTTTTGGTGCCATTTGCAGCTGCTGCCACCAACACAGCATTGTTTCCTCTGCACCTGGGAGCCCACAGGGACTACAGGCACTACTTGCTGGATAGCGCAGAACTCCTCAGGGTGGTGAGTCCGGCAGGAAAGAGTCCCTCAGCCAGCAGCGTGGGACAGTCACTGTCCCATTAGGGAGGCAGACAGGGTAGGGTCAGCATGGCTTCAGAAACTGGTGTTTTTTCCTCGACATCCAGGCAATTGCAACCGGGTCACCTGCAGACTGCGCAGTGCCCATGGACACCCTGACGGAGGTCCTCAATTTGTTCGTTGCCAAGATGGAGGTGGTGTGTGGTAAGAAGGGTGCAATAAAGCGGCCCCTGCTCCCCGTCCTCTGGGGAGAGCTCTGACGCAGACTCTGGTCCTGCTGAGGCTGGTGACCCCTGATCTGTCTTGTCAGATGACACTGACCAGGACCGTTCGGACAGTGAGGATGAGTCTCCGTCTGGGTCCGTGCACGACAAATGCTTGTTGGAGCACTTATCACAGCTGTGAGTGATACCCTGAAGATTCAGGAGCCAGCAGATCCCTCTGCTGATGTAGCAGTCCCTTTTGGGTCCCGCAAGCCAGCACATTCACCTAAGGTGTTCTCGTATCTGACTTCTTTTGACAAGTTCATTTACAAGGAATGGGGTCGCCCATAACGGACTTTTTCGGTCCCCAAATACATGACGGTGCATTAGCCTTTTGAGGAGAGCCTTCTCGAAAAATGGTTGGCTCCTGCGGCCGCGGACCCCACAGTATCCAGGTTAAATAAAGTAACCATGATCCCGGTAGAAGGGACTCCTGCATTCAAGGATCACACGGAAAGGAAGGCAGAGGCAGTGGCCCATTCCTTGTTTACGGTTGGGGGGGTCAGCCGTGCAACCAGTACTGGCATCCGCACTTGTTGCAGACACCGACTGAGTGGACAAAACTTTTGCACCGCGAATTGGGAGAGCAACAGGCTTCTCCTGTCTGTGTGGAACTAGCAGACCAGTGTCAGCTGTGGTGCTGAGGCGCCTGATTTGGCTAAAATTCTGGTCTGCTGACCAGGCATCCAAAAAAAGCCCTGACGGATCTTCCCTTCCTTGGCAACCGGCTCTTTGGAGCCTCTTTGGATAACATTATTAAAAATGCCACCGGTGGTAAGTACCTTACTCCCACAGGCCAGGAAGGCTAAGGAGCCACGCCGTAAGCAAGGGCCCTCTCTTTACGCTCACAAACTGCTTTTTCACCCGCCCGGAGCTTTGGCAAAACGCCCCCAGCCCGACAGGACATCCACATACGGAAAAAATGTCCCTGGAACCGTAAGCCTGCGAATAAAAGGGCTACTGCATGAAGGTTTGCACCCACCCATGTCTCGGGTGGGGGGGGTCGTCTTCAGGAATTAACAGCCAGTGGTCCTCTCGGCTATCCGACCAGTGGGCCTGCGATCTGATATCCTCAGGCTACAAGATAGTTTCTCTCTTGGCCGCCAAACAGATTCTTCCCCGGCTCGCCGGGTGGCCCTCTTGGGGGCAGTAAGGAACCTGCTGAGTCACGGGGTGGTTGTACCAGTTCCGGAATCGGAACGTTTCCAGGGATTCTACGAAAATCTGTTTGTAGTTCCCAAGAAGGAAGGGGTACGTCCAATCTTGGACCTAAAAGCCCTCAATCACTTTGTAAAAGTGCAGAGGTTCAGAATGGAATCAGTTTGCTCAGTAGTCACTGCACTCCATCGAGGGACTCCCTGGCGTCCTTAGACTTCCAGGATGCGTACCTGCACATACCCATATGCTTTCGGCATCAAACGTTTCTGCGATTTGCAGTCGGGGAAGCCCACTACCAGTTTGTGGCTCTTCCTTTTGGTCTGGCATCAGCCCCCCCGAGTCTTTACCAAGGTATTGGCTCCAGTTTTGGCATTACTGCGGCAACGTGGAATCGCGATCATGGGATACCTAGACGATCTCCTCCTGAGGGCATCTTCCGCCTCAGAATTAGAGGAGGATGTGGCGATCACCATGCAGACCCTGCAAGAATTTTGCTGTTGAACCTAAAGAAGTCGGTGATTGTACCAACCCAGCCTTTTGGAGTACCTAGGCTTGCTGCTGGACTCCATGGAAGTGAGTTTTTCTCCCTTCAGACAAACTGCAGACTCTCAGATCCGTGGTAAAACTGCTTATGAACTGCAAGTGGCCGACGCTCCGCTTTCGCGTGCGAGTCCTGAGACTCGTGGTAGCCTCCTTTGAGGCAGTACCTTATGCCCAGTTCCACACCAGAGTCCTGCAGAAGGAGATTTTGACAAAATTGGACAAATCTCAGTTGTCCCTGGATTGACAGATCCAGGAGAGCCAGTCAGAGACCTGCTGATCTGGTGGCTGAGGTCCCCAGTCATTCAGTCCGGGAAATCGTTCCTGCCTCTGCAGTGGACAGTGATCACAACGGACGCCAGCCTATCCGGCTGGGGTGGAGTGATGGGGGATTAAGTCGGTTCAGGGCCTCTGGTCGATGGAAGAATCCAAGTTGCCGATCAATCTGCTCAAATTGAGAGCGATCAGGCTATGCCTCTCCACATGGTCGATGAGAATTCAGGGGCGTCCGATCAGGATCCAGTCAGACCATGCCACAGCTGTGGCATTCCAAGGGGGAACAAGAAGCTCAGCCGCTTCACGGGAAGTCGCTCACATACTTCGGTGGGCAGAGCGACACGTACCGGCCCTGCAAGCCATTTACATCCCGGGAGTGGAGAACTGGCAGGCGGACTATCTGAGTTGCCAGATGCTGGACTCAGGAGAATGTACGTTGGATCCGGAGATATTCAGGTTACTGTGCCTGAGGTGGGGAACACCAGACGTGGATCCCTGGCAACTGCTGTTGCGAGAGGACCTTCTGTCTCAAGGTCCGATTCTCCATCCTGCTTTACCATCGCTGGCTTTAATGGCATGGCTATAGAGGGCCAGGTGTTGAGGAACCGGGGTCTGTTGGACTCTGTGATCCCAACTATGCTGAAAGCACGAAAATCTCGAACATATACCATCGTACCTGGAAGGCCTACATCTTCATGTGTGAGGAGAAAGGATGGCATCCGCGCTCCTTTTCTATATCCAGGATCTTGCTGTTTCTTCAGCAATTAGTAGACCAGAAATTGGCGTTAAGCACCATTAAAGCGCTTCTGCACCTTTAAAAAAAAAAAATATTAAAAGCCAGCAGCTACAAATATTACAGCTGCTGACTTTTAATAAATGGACACTTACCTGTTCCAGGGTCCAGCGATGTCGGCGGCAGATGTCGAGCGATCACTCGTCTCTCTGCTGCCCCCGCCGCCATCCTCGGTCAGGGAATCGGGAAGTGAAGCGTTGCGGCTTCACTGCCCGGTTCCCTACTGTGAATGCGCGAGTCGCGCTGCGCGTCTCTGCTGGTCCCCGCTGTGTCCTGGGAACAGCGCGTTTCCCAGAACACAACGGGGGGGGGGGGGGGGGGCAGGCATCTGCGGTGGTCTGTCCCGGAAGTGGGTGCAGATACCTGGATTATCCAGGTAACTGCACCCCCCTCCCCCCTGAAAGGTGCCGATTGTGGCACCGGAGGGGGGGGAGGGATCACATGAGCGGAACTTCCACTTTAGGGTGGAGAACCGCTTTAAAGGGCAAATTTCAGCCTTGGCTGTCTTTTTTTTTTTTTTTTTTTTTCAGTGGCCCCTGGTGTCTCTCATTACTGAGTACCTTTTGTTCAGGGGGTACGACATGTAGTTCCTCCGGTGCGTCCACCGTTGCCCCCCATGGTATTTGAACTTGGTGTTAACGGCGCTTCAAAAACCGCTGTTTGAGAATATCAGGGAGATTCCTCTGTTGACTCTTTCCCAGAAAGTAGTCTTTCTAGTGGCCATCACATCGGCCAGGAGGGTTTCGGAACTGGTGGCTTTGTCTTGCAAGTCGCCCTATCTGGTTATCCACAAGGATAAGGTGGTGTTGTGTCCGCAACTGTCCTTTCTACCGAAAGTGGTCTCGGCTTTTCATATTAATGAGGACATTGTATTACCATCTCTGTCCTAAGCCGAAGCACCCTAAGGAGTTGGCCATTCACGCTCTGGACGTGGTTCGGGCTCTGAAGGTGTATTTGTCTGCCACTGCTCCCTTTTTGAAAGTCAGACTCACTGTTTCGGTGGCTGGTCCCAAGAAAGGCATGATGGTCTCGTCGGCCACCATTTCCAGGTGGATCAGACAGTTTGTAGTACAAGCCTACGCCTTGAAGGGGTAGGTGCCCCCTTTTCCAGTCACGGCCCACTCCACAAGGGCAATCGGAACATCTTGGGCCTTCCGACACCAAGCGTCTGTCGCTCAGGTGTGTATAGCGGCAACCTGGTCGTCTGTCCACACGTTTACCAAGTTCTACGAGGTAGACATCAGTGCATTGGCTGATGCCTGTTTTGGCCGCTAAGTTTTGCATGCAGCCGTATAGCTGCAATTGAATATGCAATATTTCCTTTTTTTTTTTCTCCTGTTTTTTTCGATTAAAAACACGGTACCGTTAAGGTAATGTGCTGTTGCATTACATTCTGCAGATTTTTGTGCGTTTGTGGGTAGTCACTCCTGTTGAGGGTACCCTGGTTTTGTGGTGCATTTCTCCACACACTGTTTTTTGTGGGTAAAGTTTCACTAGTTCCCACTTGCCATGGTGGATAAAGGTTTTTTTTTTTTTTATGCTGTTTTCCCATCCCTCGTTTGTCACTGCTTGGGGGGTGTCCCAATGGTTATGAGAGGAGCTGTGTCGGTCGGTGAATATAAGAGAAAATAGGATTTTTTTTGGACTTGCCGTAAAATCCTTTTTTCTGTAATTCACCAGCCCCTCCTCTTTATCTTTACGTTATACTGCTTGTTGACATACTGATGACTGCATGGCAGGCTGGAGGGTTGTTGCCCAAGGGACCGCCCCCTGGGCGCAACTATGAGTTCTGAGTGTTGTGTTGCAACTAATGCCTAGTATCTGTGTTTTGTGCAGTTGCTACTTCCCAATTTACATCAATAGGACTGCCTGCACAGACAGGTATGGAACACTTGTGTGGGTAAACATGGTCATGGAGGGGGTGTATGCTGTAGTATGTCCTGTGTGAACAAGGCCTTACTATGTGTGTTTTTTTTTTTTTTTTTTCTCAGCAGTGGGTGGACTTTGATATGTCAGGGGTCTAAACAGCGAATGGAACCAAAGACATTAGCAGTCCTCTATCCCATTCTCTGCAGCCTCAGCTGCACTGCAGATGAATAACTAGACGTCTATGTATAGTTTATGCTTCAGTGATAAATGAAACCGTGAGCGATCAGTACCTATCACTTACTATGTTCAGGAAAGGAAATAGGCTGGTAAGCACATGTTTACCAGCCTGTTTGCTTCTTTCCATCCTGACATCGATCTCTCTCATTGATGCTGGGGGGGGGGGGTTATTCCCTTGTGGCAGCCCTGCTGCAGGGAAGTCACAATGGATCAGTGTTGCAGGCTGCATTGGTGGCAGGGATAGGGAGAATTGTTGCTTCGGGGAAAGGGCAGCATTAGGGTGGGGAAGGGGCATTTTAGCCTTGGTGGGTTATGTGGGGGGGGGGGCGGTTACATTTTAGGTGAATTTCTCTGATCAGTGGATTAATGTGTTCAGCGGAGTCTGCTAATCAGTTTTGCTATAAACTTATGGTTGCTGTACTTGGCTGTGAAAGGGTTAATGGAAACATGCAAATCATACAAGCTGCTTTTACTACATCCCTGGGAAACGTATCAGATGTTTTGACAAATACCAAGAAATGGTTGGTAGCATTAAATCATTTTAGACTGTAACAAAACAGTTTTGTCTGTATGTAAAAGTATAAAAATAGTCATATGAAACGAGGCGTTCATATATTCTAATACGATTACACGTATTGGCTGAATAGTTAAAATGTTTTGCTCATGGCTTATTACATCAAAAAAAAGCACAATGGAGATGCTGCTTTTTCCTGTTTAAAACCCTTTTTCTTATGCCTTGTGAAATGCATGTAAAAATCCAGGCTGTAGTGTTTCATCAACTCTGTTCTGTCATCACATAAAGTCCCATGAGTCATACATGTCTACTTACCTATAGTCCTATCATGTGTGGAGGATCAGGAGGCAAAGTGTGATCTCCTTCAATGCATAGGAATGGATGCAGGTCAGGCATGAGCCAGAATGTGTGGTTCTTCAGCATTTGAGGTTGGTAAAGACTTGTATGGCATAGCTGTTGTCTTGTTAAAAACAGTTGTAGCTTTCTGTCCCTCGTACTGAGAAAGTAGTGTTTACCTATCTAAAAAAACAAACAAAAAAAAAAAAAAACATATTTGCCATATTTCCTCTGTGTCCAAGAACCTGCAGAAATGCTAAACTTAGGCTGGCCATATATTACACAATTTCCTTTTAGATTTGCCTTCAACTATGTAGCGTGAGGGCCTGCCTGCATACACATTGGAAGTGTTTAGGTTTGACTTCATATTGGGCCCTCTGATTCCTACCGTATTTAAAGTGTATTGTATTTGTACCGTCTATCCTCGCTTTGTAAAGTGCTGCGTAAACTGTCATCACCATATAAATACTATATTATAATATATGGTTTTGGTAAATCTAATGGAAAATTAAATGTATGGCCATCTTAGGTAGAGCAATTCTTGGAGCAATTCTTTACATATGTTAACGTTACAGGTAATATCTTTAGGAAACTGAGCTTATAGCATTATGAAGCTTGAATTGATAACTTGGATGTTGCTTTATCCTTTTAGGTGAATAATATATGTGAGAGAGGATTACTTGTGGGACATTCTAAGCTTACTACACTTGGAAAATCATCTATGGGTGAGTTTTTCTTCAGTGATCGATATAACCGTATGTTCAATCATTGTGAAAAAGGGATGTGGGTTTTTCTAAAGCTTATTTTTTTTTTAGATTCTACAGTTTTAACTGGCGGGAAAGGCGAACTATAAACGTTCCCTCCCCTTAGTATTGCATGTCCTATATCAAAAATCACATTAGAAATGCAGCTTTTAGTGTTTGTGTGTGTGTGTGTGTGTGTGTGTGTGTGTTTGTTTGTTTTTTTGTTTTTTTTTATTTCGCAATTGCAATCAGAGGACTGCAAAGCTTTGGGTCCTTTCTAAATGTAGAACACAGACAACGGGGATGAGTTAAATAGAATGGTGTTCCCAACTGCTGTCGAGGGAGAGGTGTCTCCTCTCGCTAGTTGGGCCAGAAGGGGAGAGGGAATTTTTTGTGGTCACAAGATTGCACAAAAAAACTGTACAGTGATTTTTGGTAAAGGTCATGGGCCTACTTAAATGTGAAGACTGTTTATGCGCATTGTCTCTTATCCAGAAGCACATTTAAAGAGGAAGTAAACCCTGATGAGTTTACTTCCTCTTTTTTTCCCTGCAAAGGTAAAGCATAATGGACTACTATGCATCGCATAGTAGCCCATTATGTGTCACTTACCTGACACAGGAGCCAGCAAAGTCGCCGCTGTACCCTGTAGTCCGCCGCATCCATCTTGCTTGTGGCGTCTCGCAGCTCCGCCGAATGACAGCGGCGAAGCCGTCACTCCCACGCATGCGCACGGGAGTGGCGTCTCGCAGCTCCGCCGCTGTCATTCGGCAAAGCCGCGATGACGTCACTCCCGCGCATGCGCACGGGAGTCGACAAATGCGGCAGCTCCATTCTTGGAACTGCCGCGTTTAGTGCGCCTGCGCGCCGCTGTCTACGGCGCATGCGCCGTAGACAGCGGTGCCCGTTTTCGGGGAAATATCTCCTAAACCATATAGGTTTAGGAGATATTTCTTGGACCTACAGGTAAGCCTTAATCTAGGCTTACCTGTAGGTCAAAGTGGTTTGTAAGGGTTTACTTCCTCTTTAACTTAAAGCGGAACGAAACCCATTTGTTTAACTTTACCAAAACGGTTCTATTCAAGGCATGCTATGAATAACTGTCCCAACAAGTGCTTGTGCCTCTCAACTGAACTGTCAAGCCATCAAATGGCTGGTGTCATAACTGTTCACACGCACAACACCATGACAACTGCTGATCAAACTGAGCGCAAGATGTTCTCTTCCTAGGCTGTATATAACTTTTGCGCAAAAGTTATAGCGTCTACAAAATGGGGGGATAGTTTTATGGCATTTTTATTTTTTTTGAAGTAATGGCGGTAATCTGCAATTTTTATCGGGGCTGCTAAATTATGGCGGACACATGGGACACTTTTGACACCATTTTGGGACCATTGTCATTTATACAGCGATCGGTGCTATAAAAATGCACAGATTACTGTGTAAATGACAGTGGCAGTGAAGGGGTTAACCACTAGGGGATGATGAAGGGGTTAAGTGTGTCCTAGGGAATGATTCTAACTGTGGGAGGGATGGGCTTCAAATCACATGACCGCGATCACCGCTTCTGATGACAGGGAGAAGTAATCTCTGTCATGACACAAGCCAGAATGGGGAAATGCCTTTTTTACATACGCACGTCCCCGTTCTGAGACTCCGTGAAATGATCACCGGGAGAACGGCGGATGTAGAGTCTGTCGGTCCCGCGGGCACGGTCCTCCCTGTGTTTCATCTGAGGCTGTTCACTTCACTGGGTATATGTGTGGTTTTACATTCACTTTAAGACCCCTTTCACACATGCGGATCCCGGGAGGGTCCGTATCCAGCCATCCGCTTGCTCAGCGGGGATCGCTCCATTGATCCCCCGCTGAGCCGTCGGATGATTAGTCCATCTCTGCACACTGCAGAGAAGGATCGGTCAGATCTCTGCTTTCCTCTATTGGGGGATCGGATGAAAACTGACCATCTGTTCGTTTTCATCCGATCCGCAGACATATGGAAAAATAGGGTTTTCCTCCATCATAAGTTTCGGATCATAGCGAATGTTCATCCGCTATCCCATAGGGATACATGTATGTTTGTTTGTTTTTCATCCGAAAACGGATGGATGAAAAACTGACATGCGGTCCGTCCACATGAAAGGGTCCTAAGCAAATAACTGCTTGTTCCTCTTTGTGGCAAAAACGTGCACCTTTTTGTCATGGTTCACTTGGCACATGCATTTAGTCTGTGTACCAAAAAAGGCCAAATCTTACACATCGTTTACTTGGAGACTGTGAAAACACCAACTCTTTCCAACCAGTTAGGCCGTTCTGATCAGCATTGTTAAATTATGCCACTATGTAATCCAAATGTCTGCAGTATTTTGTGATGAGAAATCTGAATGTTTTTGTAGCAGAGCAAAAAAAATCACATGTCCCTATATTTTTGTTTGTTTTTTATACTTTTTTTTTTTTTTTCCCTACAGGGGTGTACTTATCCAAGTTTGCTGACTTATTGCAGGCCAACCCTTTAGAGGCTGGCGCAACAGGCACAGTTTTCATATTTAAAATTATCAAGGTAAAATACTTTTAATGCATATAAAATATGCTTTTTATGGTGATTTGACGTTAGAGAATAGTATTATTTCAGCGTCAAACTCTAAATGTAAAGAGGAACTACTCTGAGCTCCGCAAACCAAAAATGCTATTCAATAAATTTTTAATATTCAAAGCAAAGCAAAAATAAAAATTCAAAAGCAAAAACCTTTTGGTGAGAAATCACTTTAAAATCACCCTGTAGCATTTCTGGCCATGGCCATCTTGAGTGAGGGCAGATGATTCCTGTAGCATTTACTTCCTGGAGTCCGTCAGCCCTTAGCACAGTCATGCAGGCAGAAGGGTATTCTTGGCTGAGGGTACGCCTCCTCCCCTCCTGAAGACTCCTGGGATGTATATCATTTGCCTAGGCCTGGAAACCAGGAGGTAACTGAAGAAATGTAAAACAAGGGTTAAAATGCATAAATATGAGATACTTTACTGTCTATTTACTATTGCTAGCAGCATAAGGATTACAAATAGTGTTGCTTGAGAGTGTAAAGTTTCCTTTTAAAGTGATACTAAACGTACATTGTCCCTTCTCTTTTTCTGTATGTGGATGGTTTTAATTGGGGGGGGGACATGAGTATCTTTTTCCTTTCAATTATACAGCTGTCACATGACCCAGATCTTTCCCAGCCTGTCTGCAGGGAAACATAAGCAGGAGCCTTTGGTCCGCGGCTGGTTAAGTGTTAAAAATAAAGCAACCTTTGGAATACAGAGTAAAAATGTTTATCAGTAAACTGTTTCATACAATAATACAATTATATATTTGAAATTAAATCTTTATTATTATTTAGAAATAACATGGTGTGGGCGGATTTCTGCCAGTCACAGGCCTTGTCACGCCCCTCCAGCCTGTGTTTTAAAATAACAGAGGTGAAGCCACCATCAATCAAGATGTAATGTCCCACCCCCCCATAGTATGGAGCTGTTTAGAGGACATGGAGGAGGGAGGAAGTGGGTTGGCATTTACCACTGTGCATACGCCCACATGTCTATCTTTATAGTCACATGAGCTGCTCAGATGTGATGGGGAGGAAATGCTCAGGGTACAAAAAAATGCACAGAAAATTGAGCGCTAGCTGCCCACACTGCTCTGCAAAATCCCAGAGTATGAACAGCATGTAATACACCATTTATTGATTACTTTTTTTTATGTGTTTTTTTTTTTTTTATATCAAAAAAGGTTTTTATTGAACATATTAAATAACTTCCAATGCACAAGCCATAACGTTTGACCAATGACAGTAACACATTCGAGTTAACGTTGCAGTAGCTACAGATCAGAACAATTGCATACACTTCCACTCTGCGCTCCCATGGACATAAATCCCTTCATACATGTATACGTGTGTGTGTGTGTGTGTGTGTGTGTGTGTATGTATGTATGTATATATATGTATGTATGTATGTGTGTGTGTGTGTGTGTGTGTGTATATATATATATATATATATATATATATATATATCTCCTGACTCGGCGCAATGGTGTATAAAACTTTAAACCAGAAAAACACATATACATATAAACTTAAAAAATATATAAAAAATCTTCAGGTTACCCTGTAGCAGCCTTTACTCAAATACACAATATCCTCTCTGACAAATGAAACATATAGATCTACAAATCATCAAGTGTCATTCATCATTAGCGGTGCTTCTGTCTTTGTTTAAATTGTTTAAACAATTAATCATCCCTTGATAAGAATATCAGATGGTGATTAAAATAGAAAGAGTCCAGACACAGATGGTGATATTAATATTTGTCTGTCGAATGTGCACCCTTCCACCAGATCACTCCACACGTGGGTCCATACACCCCTCTGGGGTTCAAACTCGCCGCAATTCCACATTACACGGACCTTGCATAATCCTGACAGAATTCTACTTCTTTATACCTCTTTCCCATCAGAGTCCATAGATGAGTGCAGTCAGATCAACCATATGAGGAAAAAGATTTTCCACATAGTCTAGTTCCACTTTAACACTTTTATTAGAACTCCACAGTTGAAAACAACTTGTCCTCTTCAAATAATGCAGCAGTCCTTGTTTCAATTAGGCCAAATAACTAGATGTCATGCATTATTTGTTAAAGCCTAATGCTGAGGAGATAAGTGAACAATTCCGGGAGACACTGCAGCTCACCTCACGGCAATTCTCATCACCTGATGCCGCTTCCGGATTTCCGGTTTCTTAACTCAGACTCTTGGAATGCAAGGAATGTGCACGTCACTTCCGATCATTGCTAGGTCATGTCCTGACACGTTTCGTCATCACGAATTTGATATATATAATATATCACTATATATCTCTCTCTACCTATATATATTTTTTCTCATATTCACCTTGAGAGACACTGTAGAAGTCAAGACGGTACCAATTCCCTGAGACTTAGTCCAGGAGTGTCCAGCTAATGTGACCATAACCTTTCAAACGTTCATGAGGGTATTTCCCATATCCGTTATCCAGGAGGCGGTAGTGGGTGGCAAGGTTTATTTCTAGCCCATTAAAATACGTTTCCTGGCCTGAAATAGTACCCTTGGGAATGCAGTTCCTCAGGGATCACGTCCCCCAGAACCCCCAGTATACGGCATATTGGGTCTAAAAGGTACCTTTGTTTGAAACGCCCGGGTTGAGTGTTCCAACTACCTCGCTCCAATAGCGGTGGAGCTTCGGGCAGTGCCACAGGAGATGTATGATATCCCCATTGTGTTGTCGGCACAGACAACAGAGGGTCCACCCACCCATTTTATGGAGTTTTGTCATGTTGTAGTGCGCTCTTAGTATAATATAAATTTTAAACTTTTTGTGGCACATTCAGGGAACAAGTAGATGAGGCCTGCTGGGCCTCCTCCCACTGATCTTTCGTAAGTTGCCCCAGGTCTCTCTCCCACAAAGACACTGCCTTACTGGGGTGTGTCCTTGAATCATATGTAAGTAACATTTGGTAGCATTGAGATATACGATCCTCTTAGTTTCAGTGCTGGATTGCAGCCCGGGAAAATAGGATTGGGTTGCAGTGATCCCACTCCTGCATCTCCCTGTGCACCAACGGTGTGTCAGAGCTGAAGGTAAGGGTGGAACATAGTGGTGGGCAGTTTAAATCTGGTTTGCAGTTCAGGGAAGGACCGCAGTTTACCATTGCTAAATATGTGAGATAGCAGAGTCACACCAAAGTTGTGCCACCTGGGCCCTTGCTGCAACTTTGCCAATTTCACATATGAGAGATTACTCCATATTGGACTAAAATCCGTGACTCACAGCACCCCCTGCAGTTGCCTGCCCTTGTTCCATATTTTTTGCATTAGTGTGAGTGTTGGCGTCTGTTTATTGGATTTAAGGAACCATTGCGCCTCCAGGCCCATTGGGATGATCTCGGCCCCTGAGGCAAAAAGCATTAGCCTAGCCGACGAGCCCAACAGATCCTGGGACGTATAGCCAACCAGATGTTGCATCTGGGCAGCTATATAGTACAGTCAAGGGTTGGGAACCGCCAAACCTCCACTGTCCTTAGAGTGCTGCAACTGCTCCAGTTTAATCCTCGGAGGGCTTGGTGTTCCATAGTAACCGTCAAAAAAGGGTATTTGCCACCCTAAAGATTTTAAGATGTATCACTACAGGCGTGTTGTGGAGGAAATAGAGCAGCTGGGGTATTAAGATAATTTTGATTAGATTGGCTTTGTCTGCCAGTGACAGTTTAAGGTTGTTCCGTGTATTAATCTTCTCCCGAAAGTGGGACAGTAAGGGATGCTCATTTGGGAGCAATAATCCGTAAGACGGGGGAAATCTGTATACCTAGGAACTTGAAGTTGGTAACTATGGGGATGGGACAAGAATCGGGAAGTTCCACCTCCCGTTCCTTGTCCAGCATCATTAGGGCTGAGTTATGGACATGACACCCACTGAGTGGTTGGAGTCTCCCAAGAAGAGCATTTTTTTTTTTTCATGCAGAGCACCATTCTGGAATCCATGGACCTGGGTGCTGGCCCCCACTAAGGCTGCTAATAGTTCTATAGCAATTTCAAAGAGCAGGGGAAACAGCGGACATCCCTGTCGTGTTCCCCTGCCCAATGCAAAAGCAGGTGACATCCTGTCTGTCACTCTAATGGTTGCCTGTGAGGAAGCATATAGCAACTTGACCTAGGCAATAAACCTGCCCCAAAAGAAAAATTTGGATAGCCCACAGATACCACCAGCTGACGCTCAAATGCCTTGTTGGCATCAAGAGAGAAAACCCTGACACTCCCATTATCTGCCTGCAGTTGCATGTTAACCACTTAAAGAAGTAAACCCTGATGGGTTTACTTCCTCTTTGATTCCCTGCAAAGGTAAAGCATAATGGACTACTATGCATCGCATCACTTACCTGACACAGGAGCCAGCGATGTCACCGCTGTCCCCTGTAGTTCCGAGCGTCCATCTTCTTGGTGGGTCGCGCTGTGATTCGCCGGAATAGCGATGACGTCACCCCGCGCATGTGCACAGGAGCCGACACTCGCGGCATATCCCCGCGATCTGCGGCATGCCCAGTGCGCATGCGCGCCGCTGTCTACGTATAGGTTTAGGAGCTATTTCTTGGACGTACAGGTAAGTCTTAATCTAGGCTTACCTGTAGGTCAAAGTGGTTTGTAAAGGTTTACAACCACTTTAAGCCTCAGACCATTTGGCTGGCCAAAGACCAGAGCACTTTTTGCGATTCGGCACTGTATTGCTTTAACTGACAATTGCGCGGTCTTACGACGTGGCTCCCAAACAAAATTGACATCCTTTTTTACTCTTTCGTTCATTGACAGACACAGCACCTTTTAATCTTGACCTTAGGGTTATATTGCCACCTTTTAGGAGAGTACTAGGCAGAACACATAAAAACAGCAAAGCTGTACAGTACTGCCCAGGAGGAGATCCTACTGGCTATAAACCCTCACTCTGCTACCAGCTGTGTAGAAGGACCTGGCTCCCTGTGGGGACCAATGGTCCTTGGAATCTACAATCAACAGCGGGCTGGGTAATATAGATCCTGGTAGTCTCCTCAGCCTGGCCATCGAGCGTGTGCAGACCTTAGCTACGCGCTGGGTCGGCCACAACATGCCTGTCTGGTCCAGGGGCGGACGATGAGCTATATGCTCTGGGGCACACATATGACCGGGCCGTTGGGTAGTCTGTACAGGGCTCCATGATTTCTAACAGCGTCCCTGAGTGCAGCAGTTGGATTGCTGCCTTCTTTACAGTTATAATGTAGTTAAATCATTTTGCTTGCCATTCATTCACCAAAGTTTGTGCTGCTGTTTGAACTAAAGTCTTGATATCATTTTTTTTTTTTTTTTTTAAGGGGAAAATGAAATTTGTGTATGACAACTTTAGAAATAACCAGGAAGGAAATCTTGGTAATGGTAGTTTGGATCCTGCTCCTAAGCATGAATGCCATATCTTAAAGAACATGAATGCTGTCACGTCGCTCCTGAGTTACAGGGCATTTGAACGCACGCAGGTAGGATTGCCATGTATTTTTTCCAGCATGGATTAAGGGTATGTTCAATAATTTAAAGCTTGAGGTGCATACAACTGAGCATTTTTACTTCTAAACTTTGCGGTACTGCACCTGTTCACCCTACTGCTTTTTGTTTATAATCTTGTGATCCTTGGAACACAGCCGCTGATGATGCTGGAACATCCTGTGTTGGAAGCTTGATTATGCAAGCACAGATTGAACACATACAGCACAGCTTTGACATGTAGTATTCACATTTAATAGTACAGAGAAACTCACGCTGACCTTAAAATATGTACTACCTGAAAATACACTTTATTGTTGTAGTGTTTTTCTTTTGTCCGACTTTTTAAAATATTTTTTGTGCTCCTACTATCTTATGTGTACTCATATTAAAAATATTTTTACATGAATCGGAGGGTGCTATCATTGGACTAGTGCCATTCTGTAAGATGTTAAACTGTTGCCCACGTAAAACACACATGGCGTTAGAAGGGTGAAATTTTATGCCCACACATTGTACATACGTGTCACTAGGCGGCAACAGTGACATCCTATCTGAAGACACAATTATAACTGCTGCAGGTTATGTTCATTGACATTGGAAGGGGAGATTGTAAGCTATATTCATTAGGGGTGCAGAATTTAATCAATGCATCGCGATTCGGATGTCCCCGATGTGGCATTGATGTCGGGTGACGTCATACCGACTTGCTCCGAGCGTGTCTGTCAAATTGACTGACTTGTAAAAATGTAGTTATAATCCATTAAGTGTCCACCACTTAATGTGCTTTTTAAAATATATGCAGCTTCATACCTCATTTCTTAGTCTGTGTATTACTGTATATGCCGCTCATCTGGCCCACCTCTCTCCTCTCACCTGACATCAGCCCGTCTCTTCTGATCGCTACAGTCGGTGGGCGGGACTGAGAACTCCCACTGATGTCAGGAGAGGTGAGCTGGACCAGGCAGTCACTAAGAAATGAGGTATGAAGCTGCATATATTTTAAAAAGCACAGCTTGGCACCTAATGGATATAACTCTGCATTTATTACCACACAGGTATTTTAACAGCAGTATGTAGAGTACAAATTTTTGTACTCTACTTACACTGGCTCCTACACGTGCTCTGTGCTGACATTTCCCCGGCTTCCCCCCCGTTTGCACATTCCACTGTGTTAACTCGTGGTGTGCTGGAAGGTGCAAACAGGGGAGCCCAGAGAAATGTCAGCACAGAGACAGTACTACAGGGAACGTCACAGGGCTGTTTGTCCAGTTGTGTATTGTAATCCCTCCTGACCTCCCAGCAGCCGTGTGCGTGAATTCCTGTACCCTGTAGTTACTACTATGGGCATCTGGCTGTGACAGCTTGCAGCTTCACAGCCGGGTGCGCATGTCTCACTGCGCTGCCCTGCATAGCCAGGCAATCTTCTGGGAACTTGTGATGTGTCCCAGAAGATTGCAGGGAGGAAGGGGCGCCCCAAGCAGAAGTGGGAGCGCGTCGGTAATCGTGATTTATCAAGTTGTTGACCAGGTAATCGAATCGTGAGACCAGTGAAGATGCGCACCCCTAATATTCTTATACTGTATATGAAGATGATATATGCTTTGGATCAATACAGATTGCACTTTTTAGACATGACTGGTTAGTGCTTATCTTCATATTGCCCAGATGTTTGCTTTCCTACTATAAGAATGTGGCTTTTGTAACCTGTTACCTGTCTCTTTTAGTATTACTTCTATGAGTACGGCTTTGATGAGATTCTTAAGAGACCTCGACATGTGTGCCCATATGCAGTCGTGTCATTTGGTTATAAGACTGAACAGCCTGCGCCGAGGCCATCCTTGTCACCTATGTCAGGGTAGGTTTTGCAGTGTGAACTTTGATATCTCATCTTACTGTACTGTACATGCTCATGTAAAAAAAAAAAAACAAAAAAAAAAAATCTGGTTCCCCCATTGCATTCAGTGTTTTTTTTTCTGCTGGACACTGCCACTACAGTGTCTTGTAGGGGTTGGTGTGAGGAACCCCAGCGATCTGCAGGGGACTTGTGAATCCAGCACTTTTAGAAGTGTTGCATTCTGACTTCGGTGATCTTTTTCATAAATACTAAAAGGATTGTTGGTGCAGGGAGCAGAATAGGTGAGCTGAGTACAGTGGAACCTCGGATTACGAGCATAATCCGTTCCAGGAGAATGATTGTAATCCAAAGCACTCGAACCTCAAAGCGCGTTTCCCCATAGAAGTCAATGGAAACTAAGATAATTAGTGCCACATTGACTTCTGTTTCATGCAATACCGCATGTGGCCAGACATGGGGGGGGGGGGTGTGCACCAGAGAGACTCTGAAATACTCGGTTGCACCCGGAAAGGCTCGGGAACAGAGTATTTTTGAGTATTTCCGTGCGGCTCCAAGTGTCACCGGCGCCCCTGCACCTCTGTCCAAATGCTTTACTGCACAGTGCAAAGGCTTGAATCCTGCTCATATTGCAAGACAACACTCGCAAACCTCAGGATTTCAAAAAAATAATAGCTTGTATTGTGAAACGCTTGTTAACCGCAATCTGAGGTTCCAGTGCATTATTACATGGAGACCTTTTTAAAGGTACAGTTTTTCATTTGAGCAAGAGTTGCACTTTTTCGTGTTTTGGCACTGCGTTTCTTTAACTAACAATTGTGTGGTCATGCGACGTTGCACCCAAACAAAATTTATGTCCTTTTTTTTTTCTTTCTAGCTTTCTTTTGGTGGTATTTGATCACCTCTGCGGTTTTTATTTTTTGTGCTATAAACAAAAAAGCGACAATTTTGAAAAAAATGCATTATTTTTTACTTTTTGCTATAATATCCCCCAAAAATCTAAAAAAATAAATTTCCCCCCGCAGTTTAGGCCAATGTGTATTCTTCTAAAAAAAAATTTTGGTAAAAAAAATCACAATAAGCGTAGATTGATTGGTTTGTGCAAAAGTTATAGCGTCTACAATTTAGGGGATAGTTTTATTAACTAAGTAATTTTCTAGCAAACAATACTGATTTTAATTTGTAAAAAACAAATGTCAGAAATAGGCCTGGTCTTGAAGTGGTTAAACGAGACCCTTTTTTTATTTTTTCGTGGGAACGGTATTGGAGTAAAGAGGTTTTAGCCAATGGGTTTAGCTACTAGTGTTTTTGTAACATGTTTTCAGTGTGACATAACTGCAACTGATATTTAATGTGTAACAAGTCAGGATCTGTGACAAGATGACTGTTGAGACTTAAATATTTAACTGAAGTTCTTTTTGATTTAAATAGGTCAGTACCCTTCAGCACAGATCGATACAATGGTAGGTATTTTCTTTTAAATGTATAAAGGGCTAAAGAGATTTGTGTAATTTTACTCAAAGGGGAAAATCCTGTATTCTAAATGATCTGCACATATTTGTTGGTTAAAAATATTGTCCTACATTTTCACTTTAAACTTTGAATCCTTTTGACATTGCATCATACCTTGTGACTGAATTTTAACTCCTGATTTCAGTCTGCATCTAGTACTGTTGTGTTCAATGCTTTCTCAAATGCAGTAGACAAGATTTAAATATTTTTTTTTGTAGTGTTTATTTAATTTTACACCTCAAGTGTCACCTGCCTCTGCTGTTCTGGCCAACTTAAAAGCAGGAATTTGTGTGACTGTAGCTTCAGCAGTCATTACCAGTTTAGTGATATTGACTACAGGTGAAAATGTTTTCCGCCATGAGTGATGCAAGACTATCTTTAGCATTTAGAAATTTGCACTTTGTACCACTGACGTTTTGCAAATTGTAGAAATAACCTTCACAGCTAATGGAAGGTAGCTGTGCAGTTTACAAGCATGTACCTAGGCTTCTGGTACGTCTGCCAAGGGGTCTGGGACACTTCACCAGAGGACAGGTTAATTCTCAGGTGGTGGCAAAGTAGCGTTAGAAATACCAGCAAATGTATTTTAATGCCTTAGCTGGCGATTGTTTGTTAGACTTGTTAACCTAAGGTAATTTTATATTCTCTCCTTTTAGTGTTAACAGACCGAAATGGTTTTATAATGTGGAGAGGACAGCTATTATGCAATGGAAAACTCTTGTGCTTTGCTTCCCTGAAATCAAATGCCATTTTTTTGCCATACAAATTGTAAGTACATTAACCGTTTGATATAGTTTAACGCAGGGGTTGACAAATTTGCTTGGAATCTAGGAGCCAGCTAAAAAAGTTAGGAGCCGGGTCCGTGATGGCGATCCGGACCTGTCCCTGGCCTGACATGGAGACAAGTGAGGGGAAGATAGCCCCAAGCCCCCCACCTGTCTCCAAGTCATTGCCCCCCATAGCTCTTAGAGGGACATTTTTTTTTTTTTTTTTTTCAAATGACAATTTTTTTTTTTAAATTGCATTTTAGTGTAAATATGAGATGTGAGGTCTCTCTGACCCCAGATCTCATATACAAGAGGACCTGTCATGCTTTTTTCTATTACAAGGGATTTTTACATTCCTTGTAATAGGAACAAAAGTGACACACATTTTTTTTTTTTTTTTTTTAAAGAACAGTGAAAAAAATAAAAATAAAAGTTAAAATAAAAAAAAAATATTTTAAACGCGCCCTGTCCCGCCAAGCTTGCGTGCAGAAGCGAACGCATATATGAAAGCGGTGTTCAAACCACACATGTGAGGTATCGCTGCGATCGGTAGAGTGAGAGCAATAATTCTAGCCCCAGACCTCCTCTGTAACTTAAAAAGTGCAACCTGTAGAATTTTTTAAATGTCGCCTATGGAGATTTTAAAGGGTAAAAGTTTGTCGCCATTCGATGAGCGGGCGCAATTTTGAAGCATGACATGTTTGGTATCGATTTACTCGACGCAACATTATCTTTCACAATATTAAAAAAAATTGGGCTAACTTTACTGTCTTATTTTTTTTTTTTTTATTAAATACATTTTCCCCAAAAAAGTGCGCTTGTAAGTCGGCTGTGCAAATACGGTGTGACAAACAGTATTGCAACGACCACCATTTTATTCTCTAGGGTGTTAGAATAAAATATATATATAATTTTTAGGGGTTCTGAGTAAAGGGAAGAAAGATAGGCTGGCAGACAGGGAAAATTAGCATTACATCCATTAGCATTGCTGGTTGTAATTCCAACGGCCACCACAAGAGGGCGCCAGATTACAAAAGGAACCATAGGATCGTAGAAGGCCTCAAAGCCGGGGGCTAAATTACCGGCCGGCGGCGGCGCGGCCCGACGCGATCGCGCCGGGGGGGGCCACGGAGACAGCATACCCCCAGCTGTGCTGCCCCAGGCGCCAGGTCTGGAATTCTAGTCGCAAATGCGACCGGGCGCCCGGGTTTTGTCGAGCCCTGGTTTAACGTGTATATTACCCCAGCATATTACCGATGTCTGTTGTACTTGTGTTAAAAGGTATCCTGTTCTCTTTGCGTTGTTCTGTTGTGTGAAATACTTGGTGATCTTGTCCATCCCCCTGCTTTCCTATTTCAAACTGCACACGCTAGGCATGGAAGCACATCATCCCAGAGTGATCAGTTTTCTGGCTGTGATGGGAGCACAGCCTGCCTTTCTTCCAGTGGTCAGACATGTGCTAACATGCACCGCCATTCACTGCCTTTTTCACTGCCTTTTTCTGACATGCCTCACTGTAGTCTTCTTGCCCAAGTTGTAGAATAAAATTTTCACTTTTAAAGTTGTTATAAAAAACAAAATGTTTTTGGGTGGGTAGGATAGAAAAGTCTCCACTGCCCAGCGTACCCTCCCCCATCCCTAAACACTTGACCCTTTCATCGATACGGCGCTGTCCCGGCTTCAAAACTACTCCTCACTTCCTGGTCTCACAGGAGAGACAGAGCAGTGGGAGGAGGAATCAATAGTGACGTATCTGGGTGTTCTGGTAGAGCATCAACTTAATAGCATGCAATGCGAATCTGCAGTTTCCAAAGTGAGCAAAATCCTTTCTCCTATTAAGGGAGGTATGAACTGCAGAGCGAGACATAATTTTGCCCGTGTGCAAATCATTAGTAAGACCTCATCTGGAATATGCAGTTCTGTTTTGGGCACCAGTTCGCAAAAAGGATTTGGGGGAACTGGAGACAGTACAGAGAAGGGCAGCCAAACTGAGGCATGGAGGAGCTCAGCTATGAGGAAAGATCAGAGGAACTGAATTTATTCTCTCTCAAGGATTTTGCTTGTGTTGGAAACCGTAGATTGGCTTTGCATTCTTTTAAGGTACTGATCTACCAAAACACCCAGATCCTCCTTCACCATTGATTCCTCCTCCCATTGGTCTGTCTCTCCTGCAAGACCAGGATATGAGAGTAGTTCTGTAGCCGGGACAACGCTGTATTGGTGACAGGAGTCAGGCGTTTATTGATTGGGGGGGGGGGGGGGCGCTACGATGGGTAGTGGACAATATTTATTTATTTTTTTGTTAATGCTACCCACCCAAAAACATTTTGACTTTAGAACCGCTTTAAAGGTAAGAATTGTATTAAACAACTTGTATAGAATTGCCCCTTATAAATAATGAAGGGCCACGTCTTAAATATGGGTACAGTTCTGAATACTGCACTATAATCAAACATGAGTTATTTGATGGCAGTCTAAAAGTGGGTGACCAAGTTTATTAGAGTAATAGGCGATTCCACGATTTTGAAAGGTCAATAGGTATTTGGTCTATGGGAAAAAAAATGTAGTCCTATATAGCCATCGTCGGCATGAAGATTTAACAAATGAAATTCTTTCCTGGGGATAGTATAAAGGCAGACATCAACAAATACTATGGAAAGGCAGTTTTGCCATTGGCACGGGAAGGCGTTACTTTGTGTGGTACCAATGGGAAAATAAATTTAAAAAGAAAATCTACGGGACAGTTCTATACATAGATTATTTCAACAGACTTAATTACACACGTGCTGCTGTTTGACACATCTGCATTTCATTAACCGCTTCATCCCTGGACGATTTTACCCCCTTCCTGATCAGAGCACTTTTTGCCATTCGGCACTGTGACACTTTAACTGACAGTTGCATGGTCGTGTGATGTTGCACCCAAACAAAATTTCTCCCCACAAATAGAGCTTTTTTTTGGTGGTATTTGAGCACATCTGCGGTTTTTATTTTTTGAACTATTAACAAAAAGAGCGACAATTTTGAAAAAAAAATGCAATATTTTTTACTTTTTACTATAATAAATATTCCCCAAAACTATATAAAAAACACATTTTTTCCTCAGTTTAGACCGATATGTATTCTTCTACATATTTTTGGAAAAAAAAAACCACAATAAGCCTATATTGATTGGTTTGCGCAAAAGTTAGTGTCTACAAAATAGGGGATAGTTTTTTTTTTTTTTTTTTTTTAATTATTAGTAATGGCGGCAATGTGATTTTATTTTATTTTTTTATTTTTTTTATCATGACTGCGACATTATGGCGGACACCTCAAACACTTTTTACACTATTTTGGGACCATTGTCATTTATACAGCGATCCGTGCTATAAAAATGCACTGATCACTGTGTAAATGACACTGGCAGAGAAGGGGTTAAACACTAAGGCACGATGAAGGGGTTAAGTGTGTCCTAGGGAGTGATTCTAACTGTGGGGGGGTGGGCTTCAACTTGCATGACAGTGATCACTGCTCCCGATCACAGGGAGCAGTGATCTCTGTCATGTCACAAGGCGGGACGGGGAAATGCCTTGTTGACATCTCCCCATTCTGCGGCTCCGTGACACGATCACCAGGAGACCGGCGGACATAGTCTGTGGACATGGTCACGCTGTACATGGCGGGCATGTGCCTGCTAGCCCTGTCAATTAAAGGGGGACGTACAGGTATGCCTATTTGCCCGCCGCTGCTATTGTGCCGACGTATATCGGCGTGCAGCGGTCGGCAAGTGATTAATTTCCTGCAACCTAAGGGGCAAAAATCATGTGCTCAGTCTGTTGTAATAAAAACTACAGGGAGGAGTGGTGAAGCCGTTAAACCCCTTTCACACTTGCGTCTTTAAAAAAAATAAAAAGTTTCTTGCAGCAAAACCAAGGGAACTTAGACTTCTGTTGATACAATATTAGGAAAAGAATACAAGACTGACGGATATAACTATAACAAGAAAAATGCTACCTACTTCCTAGCAAAGCTATGGTCTGCATACAATAAAAATACACAAAACGGTTACTTGGCTCTGCTTATAGAAACTTCACGATCTCCTTCGCAATGAGGACCCTTTTATTGCAGGAGCACATCATGGATATGTCATTACAAAGTCCTTTTCTCACATCTGTTCTTTGCTTTTATTTGGAAAAATTTAAGATGACAATCCCACCTGGCATATCCTTTTCTGCCCCATTACACTGATGTCAAAAATAGCAAAAGCTCAAGCTAGATATTTATAGTTGACACGAACACCTGTATAAACAATGGTAGCACAGAGGGTATCTTGTGTAAGCACTCCTGGACATCTGTTGGACAAATGTCCATTTTCAGAAAGCCTGAACAGAGCAAATGTCTGAATGTGAGGCTGGGATAGTCACAAAACTTTATACACTATAAATCTACATATCAGACACACATCTTCACGTATGTTATATACATAAAAACACAGCTGCAATTCATAGTGTGACCTCAGTCATGCGGTTTTTGCCACCATTTTGATGCAACTTTAAGCAATTCCTGTGTAATCTTGAGGCCTATGGACCTCAAATTGCATCAGTCAGACCTAAGTAGTACAGAGACTTTGCAGTTACTGCGACTTGATGTCGCACAGATATGAATAGTACTCATTGAAAATCATGGGGTATGACTTGTCATGCGACTTTGCACTCCCAAGTCACAGGAAAAGTCACACAAGTGTAAAAGGAGCTTCACTTCAATACAGGGCACTTATACACCTTCCCGCCCCCAGACGAATTTTGCGCTTTCAGCACTGTCACACTTTGAATGACAATTGCACGGTCATGCTACACTGTACCCAAACTACACTTTTATCATTTTGTTCCCACAAATAGAGCTTTCTTTTGGTGGTATTTGATCACCTTTGGGATTTTTCTTTTCTGCTAAACAAATAAAAAAAATAGACCAAAAATGTAAAAAAAAATTTTTTTTTGTTTTCAGTTACAAATCTTTGTAAATAAGTTTTCTCCTTCACTGATGCACACTGACGGGGCTTCAGTGACGGGCACTGATAAGGCGGCACTTATGGGCACCAATGAAGTGGCACAGATGGGCACTGATAGGCAGCACGGATGGGCACTGATGGGCGGCATTGTAGTGTACAGTATTGTAGGAATGGATGCAAATCGGTGCCAAACAATAATGCATGGCAATCAGTGATGCCCATTGTGAGCACTGACTGGCATCCCTGGTGGTCTAGGGGGTCATACCTGGTGGTGGGCATCCCTGGTGGTCTGGTGGCGTCCCTGGTGGTCCAGTGTGGGCATCCTCGGAGGAGGGGGGGGCTGCGCTGATAATCGATCAGCACAGACCCCCCCCCCCCCCCCGTCAGAAGAGTAGCTCTAGATTGGCTCTCGTCTACTCGCGTCTGACAGATGGGAGTGAGGAAAAGCCGATCACCGGCTCTTCCTATTTACACTGTGATCAGCCGTGATTGGACACGGCTCATCATATGGTAAAGAGTCTCCGTCTGAGACTCTTTACCGAGATCGTAGTTCCTGTGTGTCAGACTGACACACCGCAACCACAATCGCCGTGATGCGAGCCCCCGGGGGCGTGCAGCAGCTTAATGTCCTGATCACGTCATATGACCTCCGGGTATTAAAACCACTTTGCCACCGTCATTTTGCTATATGGCGGGTGGCAAGTGGTTAAACATGAGCTGGAAATATTTTGGTTCAGAGATAAAACAACCAGTGAGTTTCAGAGATTTTGTCAGCGATTTTAAAAGCGGAGTAAACTAGTAAGATAGAATTTGAATGTAATTATAATTGGAAATTTGACTAGAACACTTGTAGTCAAAATAAGTTTCCACTGATTGTTACCCTAGAGTTCTTTTCTAATCGCACAATTTACAAGTCTTGATAGACAGGAAGTGCCCAAACTTTTAAAACATGTTGGCTGTTTCGTTGTTACCCCAAAGCGAGGTAATTAAAAAATTCTTGGCTGGAATCATTAGTGGGGAGCTCAAATTATATTTTCTCTATAACCTCTATATATAGGGTGCCCTTCTGGGTCCCCTGCTCTAATATAGCTGTCTAACGAGAGCCAGCGAGTTCCACAAATCTGAATTGATTTTGGCTTTATTGGACCCAAAGAATAGTAGAACAAGCACCACATACCTCCTAGAATTGGGCATTCTCTTTGTGTCTTCATTTTTCCAGTTCATAGCTGGCTACAGATTGCAATGGTGAGGAATTTGTTTTAGCATTAAATTACGAAATGGCTTATGTAACAATTTATATATTTTAATTTTTAACAAGCCTGGAGTTGCCATATTGTACTTTTGAGGGGGTTTAAGGTAATAGACCTTTTTCATTTTGTGCAGCTTATTGCATTGTGTAATTATATGTAAACCCTGATGTGATGTCTTATACACAGACCAGAGAAGCTTGATATGGAGATTATAATGCGGCTAGAGCAGATTAAAAAGCGGATACCATCAATACTGTTCTTCAAAGAAACCCATAAGCAGCACAAGGAAGGTATGTTTAAAGTACAATACAGTATTGCAAAGCTTCTGTGCACATGTCTGCCAATTGTCTGTGAATGTGTAAATGGGTTATCAAGACTTTTGTTCCTTCAGTTAGTAAAGCTAATGTGTAATTATTTTTTTTTGCGTTTTTATGGCTCGAGTGGTTGTGTGTGCTGGGCAGGTAATGTCAGTCACGTTGAGGGTACGTTCACACTACTGATGGCAGACACCAGCCTTATGCTGAAACTGATAACTTTAGTGCAAAGCTGGTATCTGCTGTGTAGCAACGGTGAGGAGCATTGCCCTGCATTTGACGTACAAATGTGAACATGGCACACAACAGTTGTGTGCCCTGGTGGTGACCTGGTTTGATTTGATGCCGAAAAATGCAGGTCACGTGTACAAGCCCTTAGAGATCAAGGACAACACCTTTTAACAGTTTACTGTGCAGGGTCTTTCTATACTAGCCTGTCTTTGTATTAGCCTCAATTGGAGAAGTGTGTATTTACCACAATAACACATCTATTTTATATAGATAGAGATCGATGGATAAATAGATGTATCTACTGAACATGTATCTAAAAACAAAAATATATCCCCTTGTAGCTTACCAGTTCTTAAATGGGGTGGCTGTAATGGGCTTTTTTTCTTTTTTTATTCTTTTTTAAACCGGCAGATAACACTTTCCTATACCTTGTGTATACACAGATTTCTCCATTGTATCTATGGAGGCAGTCATGGTGGTTACACAGGCTGGACTTCAAACATGTCTGGCTTTTTGTTCACCTCCATTTCATGGTGAATTGATGACACTAGTAGTTTACACATGAAAAAAAGGATATTTGTGCTTTTATTTCAGCTCACAGGAAGGGACAAGGGAGGCTGTATTTCTAGCAAGATCAATGGGTATTTTCTCTACTTGCTGAAAATAGAAAACTAATGCAACTACTACATCTAACTGGTAACCTGCATACATTTTTGTTTTAGGGTTTTAGAATTGCTCTACTTTTGCTGGGAGAAAAAATCATTCCCCTCTGGCTGATTACTGTACATTGAATTATTTAACAAAAGAAAACAAACTATGTTGCAGTTTCTCACCTTTTCTTATTCTGAATAAATGTTTTTTTTTGTCCATATGCCAAATTAATGATAATTATGAAAATCACTACCCTGCACAATGAGCTGCTGCACTAGTAAGACCTTAATGAGAAAATTGTGAGGTCTGCATCCCTGATTGACACGATTTCTCTTTGGGAGTATCTCGTCAAAAATGACATTTTAGTTGCAGGGCATAACAAATCTGATTTGTGTGTTAGTGCAGACTTCTGTGAAAATCAGTAAACCAGTCACACAAGCAGGATTTTACCGTGATTTCAGGGAATGCCTGTGTAAACTTGAGGTCCATGAAAGTCGGATCAAAGTAGTACAGGGACTACCTTGAAGTCGCACATGTATGAATGGTGATCGTTGGAAATTATGGGGAACAACTTGCAGGACAAGTCGCACAAAGGTGAAAAGCGCCTTAATAACATTAAAGCGGAGCTCCACCCTAAAAAAATTGTTTGCATTAAGACTTTTTAACCTAGAAAAAAACATTTGGAGGAAATATTTTTTTTTTTTTTTTTTATAATTTCCAGAAAGGCCCTGTTGCTATGTAGTCTTTGTAATCTGCCACTTCCTGGTCCACAGATCTCCTTGTGAGTTCCTCCCTTGCCTATGCTCCTGGGAAATGACACATCATTTCCCAGGAGTCTACGCTGTGGTCACTGGTACCCAGCATGCACCTCTCAAAAGCTATTGCAGGAAGCGATCTCGATTGGGCTTCACATGCCCACATTCATGATGGAAACGGCCACAAACGGAGGAATAAATTAAAGTAAGAAAAGTATATTATTGAACAATCGATCATGATAATTATATACTTTTTTTTTTAAATTTTATTAGCAATAATGCTAGGATCCCCAAAAAATTTTTTGCCGGAGCTCCGCTTTAAATTACAGTATGACTTGTGTTGTATTTGTTTTATGCTATTTTTTCCTCTAAAAACTGGAGTTGCCCTATAAAAGGTTTTTGTTTTGTTTGCTAAAACAAAGGTTACCCGAGACATTACATTTATTTCAAGGGTTTATGCATAGCAAAAATGTTGGGTAAGATGACTTGGTCTGTCAACATATCTGTCTGATTTTTCAAACTAATACCTTATATTTTTGGATTATGTTTTTGGTACTTGTTATACAGTGATGAAGGGTGGTATATATAGTCGTCTCTGTGAGGTGTGTGACAAGACGAGAACTGGGAATGATTTCCAAAGATTGTTACAAAAGCTGGAGAAAGAAAATTTGGTAAGATTTGTCTCTCTTGTTGGATTCCCCTGCAGTTCTACTCTTATTATTGCTGTGTAACACGTATTGGCAGAATTACATTATAGCTGTTAACCTTTTATGATGGTTGCTTTATAATGTGAAAAATGAATTTGTAGGGAACATCTAGAAAGGTTGTGTGCCTTAAAAAATCGGCCTTTTTGGCTGAAATTTCCGCTGAGTTCCAGCGCTTTGCAGTCTTGTTAGGTTATGCTATAGACGTCTATTTAAGCCTTCTTTAGCATTAGGGATTAGCTAAAGTAAAACAAAAAGGCAGTAGAGAAAAAGTAGCATTAAAGTGGTTATAAAGTCTAAACATCTTTACCTTAATACATTCCTTGCATTAAGGTAAAAAATGTTTAGGCATGAATATCGCCCCCTTATACTTTTGAGCCCTCATTTGATCTAGCACTGTTCACAAGAACAGCTATTCTCTCTCCTCACTTCTTGGCGCGGGGAGTGGGGTCGAGTCAGGCAGCAGGGCTCAGGAGCAAGCATGCAGGTAGGCCCCATGGGAAGAGTTTTCCTATGGGGTGCCAGCAAGATGAGCCAGGTGCGCCAGCAGGAGACTGGAAGATGACGTTCAGGGCCACTCTGTGCAATTCCATTGCACAGAGCAGGGAAGTATAAATTGTTTTATTTTAAAAAGAAAAAAATACAAGCTTTACAATCACTTTAAGTACCTGTTCTGGGTAAGGTAAGGGCTTTTTATATTCCTTTATGTGAATTGTGCCTTCTGTCACTTCCATTTAAATGGCTAAAATAACTGTAACACTAGTCCATTTTAACAAGTGTGCATTAGACATAATTTTTAAGCACATTAGAGGCTGTTGAGCAACAGACGCATCCTTGAACAAGCAGTCCCATCTTAGAGAACAAGTTACTGTGCCAACCTTGTTTAAGGACAAAGAGGGAATTAGCAAAGGTTCCTGTGCCATTAGAATGGTGTAAATGGTGCAGAATGGTGTAAAAAATGTTTGTGGCATGTGCAGCTTTTACTAAGCAGATGGACCCATTTCAGGTTTATCTGCACTACCCATGACAGTTTCTATTTAAAAGTGATATAGAAACTGGTGCAGTGTCTGCCCCTAATTCACTTAGAGGTGTTCTAGTGGGAATTTTTTTTTTAAGTCAGCATCTACAAACACTGTAGCTGCTCACTTGATAAGGACACTTACCTGTCCAGGGCGCCCGCAATGTCGGGCCCCCCTGAGGCCGATGCATCCCTCGTATCCTGTCCCGGCACCGCCATCCTCACTAAGGGAAACAGGTAGTGGAGCCTTGCAGCTGGCTTCACTGCCAGTCTCCTACTGTGCATGCGCGAGTCGTGCAGCGCTTTGTGAATGGGACGCGCATGTGTTTTGGGTGACACAAAGTTCCCAGAAGACAACGCGTGGAGTAGAAGACTGAAGATCACCGCAGAGTAGGAAGAGGCAGATGTGACACTTCTCAATATAGAAAACTCCCTGCCAGGCTGCACCTGGCATACAGCTCACATCCCTCTCTGAGCAGAGAGGTGGTGGGGAATGTTTGGAGCATTCAGCCCAAACTGATGTGCTCTCTGTGTCCTCTGTCAGACATGGCATAGATCAGGGAGCAGATATTAGAGGCTTGTGCCCCTTTGTTTGGGATCATCATGTGCTCAGTTTTCTGAGCTTAGGTATAAAGCAGGGGTGCCCAACTAGTGGCCCGCGGAGCTCCTGCTTTAAGATGGCAGGTTGGCAAGCCCATATCGCGGGTTGCCGACCAGCCATCCCAGAGCAGCAGTTTTGTGAATGAAGCCACTTATAGTGGAAGCAAGTGGCTGCGGAGCAGAGCCACATAAGCCAATGCTTCCTGTATAGTGCCTGCCAAACCAAATGCACTCCACCTGGGACAGCAACAGATAGACACCAGAATGGAAGATGGTTATTAAAGGTAAGTTTACTACTAAATTCAAAGTAGATCTGGATATATCTGTTTTGCAGTGGTTACTGGGCTGCTTTCACACTGCATTGAGCCATAGACGTCTGTTATTACCTGCGGGTTTGTTGCGCCTTCAGAAAGTGCGCCACACCTGCAGGTTATAATAGAAGTTTATGGCAAAATGCAGCTAACCCACAGAAAATCCACAGGTTCACTGCGCTGCACCCATGCTTTGGGCAAATAGCAGCGCATCAGTGTGAAAGCAGCCTTAGGCCCCTTTCACGTGATTGGTCAGACCCAATTGGACTTACTATTCACCTCTATGGAGCAGAAGATGTAAACGGACTTGTCTGTTTACACCCGCCTACCTAAAAAAAAATAGAAAGGGATCTGCCCCTTCCGTCTGGATGAATCGGATTGGATCAGAGGGCCCAGTAGAGTGGCCTGTGTCTGTGGACACGGACCTGCCATCCTACCGCTCCGATCATTGTGGCCCGCGACCAGTTACCAATTCACTTAAGTGGCCCTCGCTCTTCAATAGGTTGGGCACCCCTGGTATAAAGTCTGACACTCTTAATGCCCCTGATAGTCTACCAACATCACATTTTATATTGTAATATGGTCTATTGACATATTTACTTTGTGGGACTTGTGTTAACTTGGCAAGCGACAATGGTTTTTGTTGTAACACCAGCTTTTTAGAAATCTCATTGCATTAGAATGATTGATTATTGGAATCTGTTTCCTGCTTTGTTGGTGTGACATACAGCCATCGCTCCCCCATCCAAGCCCCCCCCCCCCCCCCTCCACCCTGCTCTGTGCAATAATGGCTTGATTTTGTCCTAATGGTAGGCGTGTAATACAGCAGGTGTTCAGCTAGAGAAGATCAGTGAAAACTACAATACTTGTACTTTTGATTATTGCTTAGTTGGAAACTGCTGGCATATAAAATTCAGATTTAAACTTGATTTGAAGATTTTGTAATGTAGATTGGTTCTGCTTTACAGGCTTTGGTTAAACCACTGCCAGACAGAGGATTCCTATTCTTCTTTTTTCCAACACCCATGGGATCTGTGTATGGTAAGTATACTATGTTGGCTTAAAAAATATTTTGAAAAAAACAAAACAGTTTACTAAAAAAAAATGCCATTTCAGGTTCTCAGAGTAAAAAACCTTACCCCCTGCACGCGCTCTTCATCTATCAGCAGTCCAGAGAGACTTTACAATCTGGTAAGTGTGTGAAATTGTTTATTTCTATTTCAGTAAATGTTTTAGTTTACCATACAAAAGTAAAGGGGTGTTCCAGCTGGAATTTTTTTTTTTTTTTAAAGTCAGCAGTTAAAAAAAAAAAAAGCTGCTGACTTTTAACAAGGACACTTACCTTTCCAGGGTGCCCACAATGTCGGCCGCCCAAGGCCAACTCATCCCTCGGCTCTTGGGTCCCAGCGCCGCCATCCTCACTAAGGGAAACGGGCAGTGGAGCCTTGCAGCTTCACTGCCAGTTTCCTACTGCGCATGCTCAAGTCGCGTGGCGCTTTGTGAATGGGACGCGCTGTGTTAGGAAACACACAGTTCCCAGAACACAGCGTGCCCCATTACCCAGAAGACAATGTGAGGAGGAGAGAAGACTGAAGATCACCGCGGAGTAGGAAGACTGCCTAGCAGCAGGGGTTTCTGGTAAGGTAAAAAAAAAATTCCAAATGTTTTTTTTTCAATTTTTTTAAAGAATATTAATGCTGTTTTTGTTTTGTTTTTGTTTAGGGTGGCCCTCCACTTTAAGTTTCCATTACAAAGTAGCATAGAAAAATCATTAAAGTGGATGTAAACCCTCACATATACCCAGTAAAGTAAACGGCCTCAGATAGTACACAGAGATGAAACAAATCTCCCTACATAAGTTTTACATGTATATCCGCTGTCTTCATCTTTATATATTTTTTAGAATGTGCACATGCTGCTAGAGATTTTCTCTTCCTGTTCAGCACTGTGAGAGCTGTCTTGGCTGTATGCCAATAATCCAGATTGGAGGAAGGGCACACCCCCCACTCTACATAGGCAAAGGATGGAAGGAATGTGCAGAGCTGTGCTGTGACAAGACAGCTCTCTGCTAATCTATTTATAGCAACCTCCCATGGCATAAAATTCAGCCTTGTCAGAAGTTATGCTGATAGAGCAACAAAACAGCAGAAAGACCTGGGAGTTGGTGCTTTGGAGAGAGAGAGAGATAAGAAAACTCTACAGATATGTACTTGGGTCAAATTTCATGAATTGGGTTTACATCCACTTTAATGTATTCACACATTGTGTGATGACAGACCTTTCACAGCATTATAAAATGCTTGTCACTGCAAGGAGATTGTTTCCGGTGTGTCATTCAAACTGCAATTCAGCCTGCAGCTGCACCAAAATGTAAATTTTATGGCAGCACGCAGTACAAAATAGTATGGTGCTATGACATGAATGAAGTGTATGATTTGTACACTTTAAAGATTGTCCAAAAAGAGTTGTGTGATGCATTGAATTGCAAACCACACTGCCACCTAGCACAGTCAGGAGGAGACAGCTGTTGGAAAGGTAAAGTGCTTCGGCAGCTATCCGCTCTAGTGTGAAATGGCCCTTAGAGTATAATATGGTTATGTTGCGGAGTGATTTGGTTGGTATGGCATTTCATATTTTGACTAAATTAGTATGAACTATGGCTATTGAAGAACACCAGGTAGTTTTCATGCAGGGTGCAAATGATCAAAAATTTGCAACTATCACCTTTTTATTCTACAGGGCCTCTGCTTTCAGAAAATATATAATGTTCTTGGGGTTTAATTAGATTTTTTACATACAATTGCAGAAGATCTGGATACATTGCCTCTCAGAATATTTTGATTACTTCCCACTGACAACCTAGGTGACCGACAGACTAGCATACTACTTTCCGCCATTACCATGCCTTAACTTCTACCCCACCTTCCTATTCTAGTATTTTTCTACTTTAGCTTCAAGCTAATTTAAGCTGCAGTACAATAAAATCCTTAGATGGTTCACCTATTGCGCACTGTACACCAGACAGGACCCAAATATTACACAGACCAAAACTGGAGACCAGGCAAAGCGCCCCGCTGCTTCTTTGCTCTTATGGCTGGAATGAGTATGTGGTGGGAGCAGTGCTGATGCTGCTCCATCCTCCTTGTTCCTCCTGGTCATTGCCCAGGTTACTGGACCATGCTTTAGGGTACTCCTGGGAGGTGAGCCACTGTTGGAGGGATGTCAATGGAGTAGGAAAGGTATCAGGGAGGAATGTCCAAGCAGATATGTGCAGATCTTCTGGAGCAGAGGAAGCTGTATCCACTCGCATGAAGAACCTAGCTACGCCCCAATTTTTTGTTTTTACATATTTGTGCAACTGTTAAATGCAAATTTTCAAGGAAAACTATAAAGAATTTTAGTGCAAAACCACACCATATAATGCCCATTTTTGGTTAAAAGATAAGGTTGCAGCAAGTAAATGGATACCAATTTCATGTCTTAAATTTTATATATATATATATATATATATATATATATATATATATATATATATATAAATTTCCTTTTTTTTTTTGTTTTTTCCTTTAGTTTTAGATTTTAACTTGATTGGATATCACAAGTGGGTTAATAAACCCCTGTGTAATAGCATTGGGCAGGTGACAGGTACGCTTTATAGAGAGAGACATTGGGGCTCTCCCTTGTCCTTCACCCAAAAGCAGATTGGCTTGGTTAGAAGTGTCCCCTGGCTGTGCTGGGCAGGAAAGGGTGCATCTGAAATCAGAAGTGTCATAACTTCCAGTTTCACCATTTGCAAGTGAGATTGAGGCATGGATTTGCCTCGGTCTCGCTGCAATCGTTCTCCCTCAGCCAATGGATTTGTTCCTGGGCTCCGGTGAGTGCAGGAGAGCCGAGTAGCACAGGAGGAGGGGGCTGACGGTGGGAGGCTCCTCAACTCTGTGAAAGTGGTCGGCAGCTATGAAGCTGCCCGCATCACTTTCACTTTGAAGCCGGTTGCCGCCTTTACAAAACCCACACTGGCTCATGACTGCATATAGTACCTGTGGATCAGTGTGAAAGAAGCCTAATAGTTGAGCCTTTTATAGGTGCTAATATGCCCATTGCAAAATCTATTCTGCCCAATGTATGCGTTTAATACACTGACCAACCCTTCCTCCTGCAGCTGCTGCTGGCAGCACTCTCCAGACTGATTATAAACAAAGTGCACATGATATCAGCCTGTCTGGAACAGGATCTGGTGCTACAGAGGACGTATCTGCTTCTGATCCCTTTGTGGCGACCTAGTCTTTGTGGCCACCTGCTGGCTCCAGGACACTGCAATCTGTTGCTCTGGGATGGCTGGTTAGCAAGCCCAGATCGCAATCAACAGGTTGCCGACCCCAGGCATGCACTTCCCTGGCTGTAGGTCACAGGCCACGGGTTGCGCATCCCTGCCCTAAGGGGAATCGGCTACTTGTGTCACAGCTTCTGAGTGACTCAGACCTTTTATACAAGTTTATGTTCCTAAGAATAGTGGCCAACCTTTTTCCTGTAAAGAGGCACTTTTGGTTTGTTTTATCTTAACCCTCAGTTGTGCAGCTTTAAAAATGGGACTTTAAGGTCAGTGCAAAAATCCTTTCTTTGAGCCCATTGAGGGACACTGGTTCCACCTTTCTGCGTTAAATTACTAATACCAGGAGTGTGGCGGACAAGATGGGAGAACTAGAGCTACTGTTGTACAAGGAGGATTTCGATTTTGTAGGAATTTCAGAGACTTGGTTCCACAGCTCTTATGATTGGCAGGCAAACATTAAAGGGTATTTCCTATATCGCAGGGCTAGAGAACCTAAAAAAGGGGGAGGTGGTATGCTGTATATCAAAAATTATGTACAAGTGAATGTGAGAGGCGACATCATTAATGGAGCAAGGGAGTAGGTGGAATCCTTATAGGTAGAGCTACAAAGGGAGGAAACTAAGGCGAAAGTAATACTGGGAGTATATTATAGGCCCCCTAACCAGAGGGAGGAGGCAGAACTCCTATCACAATTTTGATTAGCGACAAGGATGAAAAGTGTCATAATAGGGGATTTTAATTATCCAGACACAGACTGGGTGGAAGGAACCCCCCCAATTCATCTAAGGCTCACCAGTTCCTAAATGTCCTGCAGGACAATTTCATGGGTCAGATGGTAAATGCACCAACTAGGAACAAAGTGTTACTAGATAACCAACAATACAGAGCTGATCATGAATATGAAAATAAGGGGCAGTTTAGGAAACGGTGATCATAGATCAATTAGTTTCAGTATAAATCACACAAATAGGAAACATAAGGGGAATACAAAGACACTGAATTTCAAGAGCCAACTTCCCTAAACTACGATCCTTACTAGAAGATACTAAATGGGATAAAATCTTAGGAACAAGGAACATGGAGGAAAAATGGATATGCTTTAAGAGCATATTAAATAAGGGTATTAACCAGTGCATCCCAATGGGAAATTTAAAAAAAAGCGAACAAAAGTCCTGGGTGGCTTAACTCCAATGTAAGAGTGCATATAAAAGCAAAGGAGAAGGCCTTCAAAAAATACAAGGCTGAGGGATCATCATTCCAACTTTGCAAAGAATGCAACAAGAAATGCAAGGGTGCAATCAGGGCGGCTAAGATAGAACACGAAAGGCACCTAATGGAGGAGAGTAAAAAAAAAAATCCCAATTATTTAAGTACATAAATAGTAAGGGAGGTCAGATGATAGTGGTCCCATAAAGAATGATGAAGGAAATCTGGATACTAAGGATGGCGAGATGGCGAAGGTATTGAATTCATCTTTCTCCTTGGTCTTCACAAGGGAATGAGGGGGCTTCACTATCCAAAACCGCAATATTTATCCTCATGACATGTCACAGGAAGCACCCCCATGGCTAACAGAGGACAGATTTTGAATTTTAGACTTGAAAAACGTAACATTAATCACCGGAACCAGATTGCAGAGTGTCCTTAAGCGGTTCACGTCTATTTACAAGGGGCAGAATGGCCCTGCGCGAAACCCCATATCTGTACAGGGTTTCCTTTAAGAGCGGCCAGAGGGACCCGATGCACCTGGCCGGCTGTCGCAATTGCCATTGGCCATGCGTGATCGATCTCTAGCGTGAAGATTTGAGAGTGTAAACACACAAATCCCTGTGCTGTCAGAGGAGAGGAGACATGTTGGGAACACACGTTTAACCCCTTGATCGCCCTAGTGTTAACCACTTCCCTACCAGTGACATTTACACAGTAATCGGTGCATTTTTATAGCACTGACCGCTGTATAAATGTCAATGGTCCCAAAAATCTGTCAAGTGTCCTGATCTGTCAGTTGCAATACCACTAAAAATCAGATCACTGCCATTACCGGTAAAAAAAAAAAAAGCCATAAATCTCTCCCACAGTTTGTAGACACTATAACTTTTGCGCAAACAAATCAATATACGCTTTTTTTTTTTTTTTTTTTTTTTAAATATGTAGAAGAATATATATTGGCCTAAATTTATTTCAAAATTGCCGCTCTTTTTTTTATAGCGCAAAAAATGAAAACCTGAGAGGTGATCAAATGGCATGAAAAGAGAGCTCTATTTGTGAGGGGAAAAAAGGACGCAAATTGGGTACAGCATTGCATGACTGCGCAATTGCCAGTTAAAGCGACGCTGTACCAATTTGGAGAAAGTGCTCTGGTCAGGAAGGGGGTAAATATTCCGGGGCTGATGTGGTTAACCACTTCAAAACAGGGCACTTTCGCCCCTTCCTGCTCAGGGCAATTTTCAGCTTTCATCGCTGTCACGCTTTGAATGACAATTGCACGATCATGTCAACTTTTATAAATTTCTTCCCACAAATAAAGCTTTCTTTTGGTGGTATTTGATCACCTCTGGGTTTTTACTTTTTGATAAACTAAAAAAGACCAAAGTTTTTGAAAAAAATAAGATTTTCTTAGTTTTTGTCATAAAATTTTGTTTTCCCCTTCACTGATGGGCACTGATGAGGCGTCATTGATATGTAGAATTGATGGGCACTGACGGGCTACTGCTGGGCACTGTGGTGGGCACTTAAAGGATTTATTGGGGGAATGCCGGGCACTGATTGGTAACTTATTTTCACATCCGAGGGGGCTGTGCTGATAATAAATGTGCTGATTATCAGCACAGAACCCCCCCATCCCCCCCCCCGTCCACGTAAACCGACAAATGATGTTACTGGCACTTTCTGGTTGACGCTGTGATCAGTCACAGCTGATCACGTAGTAAGATGCCTCTGACAGAGGCTTCTTATCACAATCGGAGATCCGGGGTGTCAAACTGACATGCCACACTCGCGATCGCTGCGCTGTGTTCCCTCACGGGCGGGCATCGGCATGTTATCCTGCTGGACATCATATGCTGCCCAGCCAGGATAACAGAACCCGCCTGCCGTATGCAGAATGATGGCTGGGAAGTGATTAAGTAACACTCAGTCAAGTAATTGCCTAATTTTTACGAACACTCTACTGACTGGAATGGTACCAGCTGATTGGAGAAAAGCCAATGTAGCACCAATATTTAACCACTACAATACAGGGCACTTTCACCCCCTTCCTTCCCAGCCCAATTTTCAGCTTTCAGCGCTCTAGCGCTTTCAGTGACAATTGCGCAGTCATGCTACACTGTACCCAAATGAAATTGTTATCATTTTGTTCGCACAAATAGAGCTTTATTTTGGTGTTATTTATTCACGACTCCGTTTTTTTTTTTTTTGCGATATAAGCGCAAAAATAGCGGAAATTTGGAAAAAAAAACAATATTTTCTTTTTTCTATTTGAAAAGAAATCCAATAAAATCAAATTTTGTCATAAATTTAAGCCAAAATGTATTCTGCTACATGTTTTTGGTAAAAAAAATTCCGTTAAGTGTATAATAATTGGTTTGTGTGATCACGGACATATGTACGCAAATGATCATGTACATATGTGTGCAGGTGATCACGTACATATGTGTGCAGATAATCATTGGGACATGTGATTTTAGTGGGACATATGTGGGGGACATGTTTTTATTATTAGGGACATGTGTTTTTATTATTTGGGGACATGTGTGTTTTGGGGACATATGTGGGGACTGTTTGTACTGTGTGGTGTGTTGTGTGTTTACACTACACTGATGATCAGTGAGTAAAAAGCTGTAAAAAGCAGCCCATACTCACTGATCATCAGCCGGCTGCAGCGTTCTGCTCTCCTCTCCTCAGCGGTGACTTCCGTGTGAGGAGAGGAGAGCCGATTGCCTAGCAACCGGCTGTTTGTTTACATCACATGACGGCCGTGATTGGACACGGCCGTCATGTGATCAGGAGGGCCAATCACAGAGCCCTCCTGCCGATCTGAGATGTGCCGTGTCCGGGTGACACGAGCACATCGGGATCGCGCCGCTGCGCGAGCGCGATCCCGCTACTCCTGAAGGACGTTCCTGAACGGCCTATCAGGAGTAGACGGCTCCCACCCGGCCGTATATATGCATTGGCCGGGTGGGAAGTGGTTAAAAAAGGGCCAAGATACATCCCTGGCAATTACAGACCAGTTAGCATATTATCAATTGTATGTAAGATTTTGGAGGGGATAAGGGACTATATATACAAGTTTTTAGTAATAACAATGGTATCATTGGCAGTAATCAGCATGGATTCATGTAGAACCATTCTTACAAAACCAGTCTAACCTATGAGGAGGTGAGCTGCCATCTAGATAAAGGGAGGACCGTAGACATGGTGTATCTGGATTTTGCAAAAGCATTTGATACAGTTCTCCATAAACATTTACTGTACAAAGTAAGGTCCATTGGGTGAGTACATGGATCGAAAACCTGGCTACAGGGGCCAGTTCAGAGGATGGTGATAAATGGGGAGTATGCAGAATGGTCCAGGGTGGAAAGTGGGGTCCAACAGGGTTCTGTCCTGGGACCAATCCTATTTAATTTATTTATAAATGAACTGGAGGATGGTATAAACCGCTCAATCTCTGTGTTTGTGAATGATACTAAGCTAAGCAGGGCAATAACTTCTCTGCAGGATGTGGAAACCTTGAACAAAGTAATGGGATGGGCAACTACATGGCAAATGAGGTTTAATGTAGAAAAATAATAATAATGCATTTGGGTGGCAAAAATATGAATGCAATCTATACACTGGGGGGGGGGGGAGAACCTCTGTGGGGGAATCTAGGATGGAGAAGGACCTTGCGGGGTCCTAGTAAATGACAGACTCAGCAATGGCATGCAACGCCAAGCTGCTGAAAGCAAACAGAATATTGACATGATTTAAAAAGGGGATCAACTCCAGAGATAAAATAATTCTCCCACTCTACAAGACTCTGGTCCGGCTGCACCTAGAGTATGCCGCCCAGTTCTGGGCTCAAGTCCTCAGGAAGAATGTGCTGGAACTGGAGAGAGTCCAGAGAAGTGTAACAAAACTAATAAAGGTACTGGAGGACATTGGTTATGAGGAAAGGTTACGAGCGCTGAACTTGTTGAGAGGGGATATGATTTCAATGTACGAATACTGTAATGGTGACCCCCACAATAGCGTAGGCTTAATTGTAGCAAAAAGTGTGTTGTAAGGGTTTACAACCATTTTAAGGCATGCATGGCATTATAACCAGCCTGTTAATGACTTCCTGTGTCCCTCAAGGAAAGTTATTTTATGGCGAGTACAAAATTCCTTTTCCTCTGGTGGTTGGATTTGCACAAACATCAAGTACTTATAGCTTAACCTGTGTTTTTTTTTTTTTTTTTTTCTTTTTTATTAAGCTAGTCAAATGCACTTTAACAGGTTTTATATTCTTTTCTTTTAATTTCTTTTTCAGCATCACGTTTCAAAGTCCAGCCCACTTTCACAGAAAGCAATGAAATTATGCCTGAGTTCTTGACCTTTCTTGGTGCTTTACACTATGCCATCAATAAGGCTCATTCAGACACTTCTGACAACTTCAACATTGTTGTGGAGAAACATGTGCACTTGTATTTGAAAAGACGAGAAGATGGATCTTACAAACACAAAGATTTTAAGCTTCGACCCTATGAACAGGGTTGCGATGATAAGAAAACCTTGTTTGTAGCACCGAGAGAGAAGAGTGGGATACTTCGAGTTGTTGAAAGCTATCTGAAAGGATCAGATGCTTATACATTGCTAGTAAAGCGTGCAAAGGAACTGATCACGGAGACTAGACGGGTTCAGCAGTTCAGTCCCATCTCTGACTATGAACCCATGGAGGAGGATCATGATAATGAAACAAGCATTAGTCGAGCGACTCCACGTGAAGTGCTTCCCGATAATTCATTTTATGATCCAGACAAAGTGAATTCTTTGTTAAACCTAATTCAGACAAGGAAAAAGGGTAATTTGGAGACAGATGACACTGCAAACACTGGTGTGAAAAGAAAGCTGGAAACCAGTCCAGAGGCACAATGGAAACATCCAAAATATGAAGAATACGTGCATCAGAACAGTAAGTTTTAGCAAGATTACCCAAGATTATTGAAAGTGATCAGCTACCTAATGTAGTTTGAGATTTAAAAGCAATTCTAACTCCTTATTTCTCCATCAATTCTCAATGTGGTATGCAAAGGCAACACAAGGAATGGAGAGAAAAAAAAAACACCCCAGGCAGGTAGTGTGTGCTTGGACTTTATTACAGACATTTATATAGTGCTGGCAATTTTTGCAGCAGTTTGTATACATTTCTTAAAGTAGTTGTTAACCCACTATATACAATTTTCACCATCCTCTCTGTTTAAGAATGTAATCTGCCCATGTCTTTGTTTAAAAAATAAATAAATAAATGCATCTATATACCTGATTTTAGAGCGGCGTTCACGTGACCAGCCAGCTGAGAGAGAACCACTTTTCTTGGCCTGACAGCTGCAGCGGGGGGGGGGGAGGGGAAGAGGAAAGAGCCGGCCGGTCACGTGGGCAGCGCTCTGAAATTAGGTATATAGCTGCATTATTTTTCATAAGACAGACACGGGCAGATTACATTATTAAACCGAGGATGGAGTGAAAAATTATCTGTTTTTTTTTAGCAGCAGGAGGGGGGGCGGGCACAGACAGAGCTGACGGGGCGGGGGGGGTGGAGAGACAGAGGACAGTTGACGCAGCCGAGGCATGTAAACTGACCAAGGTAGGTGCCAGGGCACAGCAGCCATGATAAACTGTTTTCAGTTTACAGGAGGGAGGGGCAGGATCAGCCAGGTATTTCAGGTGTTATAGGGGGCCAAATTACACAGCACAAGCACTGTGCTGTATAACATGCTTTAAAGGGACAGGATCTTTGTTACCCAAAAAAACCTTTCATTTTACATCTATTTTAAGCCATATCAAGGCAAGATGAGATGGGTAGGACCATAGTAAATGGTTTAAATGGAACTCCACAGTTATCGGCTTCTGTTTTCTATAAGCAAAAGATCACTCTAAGGGATTTAGCCCAGTCAGACATGATTTAAAGTGGTAAAGTCACAGCAGAATTGAATTAAAAGGGTATGCTCTACTTAAATAGTAAGTAGCCTGTTATGTGGGACAATGCCACATCCTCAGGATGGGACCATATCTGCACAAAATCCTCAAACAAATATAAGGCTAATGAAAATTTAGGGGGTTGTTGGCAGCTTGTTTGAATGATTCCAATCTCCATATAGAAACAGTTGAAAAAGCAGTGCAAAGGGAAAGTCATTGAGGCCTTTAGGATTTTTAAATCGCCTAAGGCTAAAAGCTGACTGGTAGATGCAACAGGGACCTCAACATGGGCATATAGTGAGACTTCCAATTAGCTGTTTTAACAAACATAAAGTCTAAGACCCCTTTCACACTGGGGCGCTTTTCAGGCGTTTTTCAGGCGCTTTAGCGTTAAAAAAAGCGCCTGTAAAGCGCTTGAAAGAAGCCTCATCTGCAGTCCCAATGTGAAAGCCCAAGTGCTTTAAGAACCCTTTCACAATGTCAGTGCCCGAAAAACGCTCGTAAAGCGCCGCTTAACCACTTCAGGACCGCCGTATTGCCAATGTACGTCAACACAATGGCACAGGCAGGCACAATCACGTAGATGTACGTGCCTGCCTTCCAGCGGGTGGGGGGTCCGATCGGACCCCCTCCCGCTGGATACGACGGTCCGGTTCGGTCCAGGAGCGCTCCGTGATGAGGGGATGGCCGTTGGTTTTCGGCCACCCCCTCTGGATCGCTCCTGGCCAATGAGAAGCTTCCTCCCACTGTGTATTGTTTACACAGGAAGGAGGAAGTGATGTCATTCTCCTCGGGGCGGTCTTTTTGACCGGACTACGAGGAGAAGACTAATAGTAAGTGTGCACCAACACTACACTGACATGTAGGTACACACAGGCACACAAACCCCCCCCCCCCCGATCCCCCCCCGCCCCCCCTCCCCCCCAGTCACAGTGTCACTGATTGCATTGATCATTTCTTTACTGATCAATGCATTCAGTGTCAGTTGTGACAGTAAAAACTGTCAGGACAGTTAGTGTTAGGTCCAGGGTAGCCCCCTATCACCCCCCAATAAAGATTTAACCCCCTGATTGCCCCTAGAATTAACCCTTTCACCCCCTTTTGCCAGTGTCACTAAGCGATCATTTTTCTGATCGCTGCATTAGTGTCGCTACAGTCGCTAGGTAGCTAGTTATTTTTTTAGGTTCACCGCCAGGTTTTTATAGCGCTAGGTACCCCGATATACTACCCAATAATGGTTTTAACCCCCTGATTGCCGCTAGTTAACCCTTTCACCCCCTTTTGCCAGTGTCACTAAGCGATCATTTTTCTGATCGCTGCATGTGTCGCTAGGTAACTAGTTATTTTTTTAGGTTCACCGCCAGGTTTTTATAGCGCTAGGTACCCCGATATACTACCCAATAATGGTTTTAACCCCCTGATTGCCGCTAGTTAACCCTTTCACCCCCTTTTGCCAGTGTCACTAAGCGATCATTTTTCTGATCGCTGCATGTGTCGCTAGGTAACTAGTTATTTTTTTAGGTTCACCGCCAGGTTTTTATAGCGCTAGGTACCCCGATATACTACCCAATAATGGTTTTAACCCCCTGATTGCTGCTAGTTAACCCTTTCACCCCCTTTCACCAGCGATCACAGTATAAGTGTCACTGGTGACGCTGGTTAGCCAGTTAGTTATTTAGGTTCCCCGTCAGGTTTTTATATAGCGCCAGGGACCCCCATATACTACCTAATAAAAATTTGAACCCCCTGATTGCCCCTAGTTAACCCTTTCACCACTGATCACCGTATAAGTGTTACGGGTGACTCTGGTTAGTTTGTTTTTTATAGCATCAGGGCACCCACCATTTATTATCCAATAAAGGTTTAACCCCCTGATCACCCGGCGGGTGATATCAATTAGGTTTTAGGGTCAGGGTCTGCGTCGCCCCAGGCAGCGCTAGGTTAGTGCCAGTACCACTAACACCCACCCACACGCAAAGCATACACCTCCCGTAGTGCTATAGAATCTGAACAGATCAATATCTGATCTGATCAGATCTATACTAGCGTCCCCAGCAGTTTAGGGTTCCAAAAAAACGCATTGTTAGCGGGATCAGCCCAGGTACCTGCTAGCACCTGCGTTTTGCCCCTCTGCCCAGCCCACCCAAGTGCAGTATCGATCGATCGCTGTCACTTACAAAACACTAAACACATAACTGCAGCGATCGCAGAGTCAGGCCTGATCCCTGCCATCGCTAACAGGTTTTTTGGTAGCATTTTATATTTAAATCCGGAAGGCAGTGCTTGGTTTTCGGGTTCCGTACGTGGCTAGGCTCCCAAAAAGTCCCCCACATGTGGTATCCCCGTACTCGGGAGAAGCAGCAGAATTTATTTTGGGGTGTAATTTGACTTATGCCCATAGCATGTGTGAGCAATATATCATTTAGTGACAACTTTGTGCAAAAAAAAAAAAAAGTTTGTAATATTCCCGCAACTTTTGGCAAAATATAAAATATTCCATGGACTCAACATGCCTCTCAGTAAATAGCTTGGGGTGTCTACTTTCCAAAATGGGGTCATTTGGGGGGGTTTTGTGCTATTTTGGCATTTTATGGCCTTCGAAACTGTGATAGGTAGTGAGGAGTTAAATCAAAAATTTGCACCCTTAGAAATCCTGAAGGTGGTGATTGGTTTTCGGGGTGCCGTGCGCGACTAGACTCCCAAAAAGTCCCACACATGTGGTATCCCCATACTCGGGAGAAGTAGCGGAATATATTTTGGGGTGCAATTCCACATATAACCATGGCATGTGTGAGCAATATATCATTTAGTGACAACTTTTTGTAAAAAATTTTTATTTTTTTTGTCATTATTCAATCCTTTAGGACAAAAAAAATATTCAATGGGCTCAACATACCCATCAGCAATTTCCTTGGGGTGTCTACTTTCCAAAATGGGGTCATTTTGGGGGGATTTGTACTGCCCTGCCATTTTAGCACCTCAAGAAATGAGATCGGCAGTCATAAATTAAATGCTGTGTAAATTCCAGAAAATGTACTCTAGTTTGTAGACGCTATAACTTTTGCGCAAACCAAAAAATATACGCTTATTGACATTTTTTTTACTAAAGACATGTGGCTGAATAAATTTTGCCCTCAATGTATGACTAAAATTTAGTTTATTCGATTTTTCTTATAACAAAAAGAAGAAAATATCTTTTTTTTTTTTCAAAATTTTCGGTCTTTTTCCATTTATATCGCAAAAAAAAAAAAATCGCAGAGGCAATCAAATACCATCAAAAGAAAGCTCTATTTGTGGGAAGAAAAGGACGCAAATTTCGTTTGGGTGCAATATTGCATGACCGCGCAATTACCAGTTAAAGCAGCGCAGTGCGAAATTGCAAAAAGACCTCTGGTCCTTAAGGTGTTTATTGGTCCGGAGCTGAAGTGGTTAAACTAGCAGCGCTTTACCAGCGTTTTTCGAGCGTTATTGGGGCGCTTTTAACCCCTGCTAGTGGCCAAATAAAGGGTTAAAAGCGCCCACAAAACGCTGCTGCCAATAGCGTTTTTCTGGCGTTTTACAGGCGCTTCCCATTGATTTCAATGGGAAGGGCCGCTTTAGGAGCGTTGTATTCACCGCTCCAAAAGCGCTGCAAAGAAGCTGCTAGCAGGACTTTTTTTTAACGCCCTGCCAGCGCAGCGCCTTGGTGTGAAAGCACTCGGGCTTTTACATTGGGATTGCAGTTGCAGCTTCTTTCAGGCGCTTTTTTTAACGCTGAAGCGCCTGAAAAACGCCCCAGTATGAAAGGGATCTCGGTGTGAAAGCACTCGGGCTTTTACATTGGGATTGCAGTTGCGGCTTCTTTCAGGCGTATTTTTTAACGCTAAAGCGCATGAAAAACGCCTGAAAAACGCCCCAGTGTGAAAGGGGTCTAAGGCTTCATGTACATGGGGCGTTTTTACAACCTCTCCTGAACGATTTAACTTGACAGTAGCCCACGTTTTAAAATGTCCACATTTACATGCCGCGTTTAGCGGCGTTTTTGCACGTTTGCATTTAGAAGCGTTTTTTTAAATAGCCAAAAATGGCTGAAAATGAAACGTGAGTTACTGTGTTTAGCTGCGTTTGTCGCTTGAAATTCCTCTAAACTCAGCTTCTGAACCCATTTTTTGCTCTGCAAAAAAACCTCAGCTCAACTGCCTAGAAACGACTGTAAACGACGCTGTGTACATGTACTCATAAGATAACATAGAGGAGAGTTCAGGAACAGTTGACAAAAAATGCCCAACTGCTCCTCAGAGTATTGCCAGCTCTGTTGGATACAAGTTGGAGGGGATGTGCCACCAAGTGCAGCATCGCAAGGGGCTTTTGATTAAAAACACTTACAGGATAAAACAGAATAAGTTGCCTTTCACATCAGTTTTGATGTCCACCATTAGTCCCCTATCCTGCAGGTGCTGTTGGAAGCTTGTCCACGGTGGATTAATGTTGGGAGAATGGACCCTCTGTAGCAAACAGGGTGTGCATGCTGACCCACACTGGACACTCTGACGGACGCGGTGTCACCATAGAGGAAGAGAGAGGCTGGGTTAATGGGGATGACAGGCAGGTTACACGCTCAGAGCTCACTGCTCCTTCAAAGGCCTGGGGTGGTATTGCAGTCTGCTTGTATATGTAAGGTGGTGGGCGGGTATTCGGAGCGCTTGTGGACTACACCACCGAGCGCATCTTATAGCGAAATTATTCCTTAAGCCGTAAATATATAGAAGAGCTAGACCTCATATACAGTGCACGCAATAAAGAAAATTTACTAACAGCTTGTGGGACATAATGTTGAGAATGGACAAAAAAATAATAAAAGAAATAATAATGAAATAAATATAAAATTAATAAAAAAAAAATCATGATCCTGATTGTCTTAACAGGCAAAGAGACTTATTAATAACCAAAAACCCTATATGAAAATGCATATTGCAATACCTTATATTGTTAACGGGTTCATGAAATGGTAACATTAGTGTTGTTCTCTCATAATGTTACTATTTCATGAACCCGTTAACATTGGGTATTGCAATACGTATTTTCATGTAGGATTTTTGGTTAAGTCTTTCCCTGGTAAGACAATTGGGCCCATGCATTTTATTATTTTTATTTATTTTTATTTCCTTATATATTTTATTATACTTTTTTTGTCCATTATCGACCACATTATGTCCCACAAGCTGTTGGTATATTTTCTTTGAGTGCACTGCACATATTACCTCTATATGCCCACTGCCTATTATATGTATATGAAGTCTATCTCATCTATATATTTACTGCTTTTTATGGAATAATTTTACTACGAGATGCGCTGGGTGTAGTCCCACGAGCGCTCCGAATACCAGCCCACCACCCTACATATACAAGCAGACTGCAATACCACCCTAGGCCTTTGAAGGAGCAATGAGCTCCAAGCACGTAGCCTGTAAACCTGCCAATCAACCCAACCTTTCTCTTCCTCCCTGGTGACGCCATGTCCGCCGGAGTGTGCAGCGTGGGCCAGAGTGCATGCACTGTTTGCTACAGAGGGTCCATTCTCCCAACATTCATTCACCGTAGACCAGCTTCTGGTGGTGCCTGCAGGATAGAGGACTAATGGCGGACATCAACACTGATGTGAAAGGGAACTTGTTCTGTTTTATCCTGTAAGTATTTTTAATCTTTGGAATAAAAATTCCCCTTGTGATACAGCACTTGGTTGCGCTTCCCTTCCTTATTAACAAACATTACACAGACATATGTATACCCCAATGACTAGCATTATAAATGTCACTTTATACCTTCATGTGCAAGTACGTAACCTCAATGTGCAAATATATTTAAAAAATTATAGGGCGCATATAGTGTGCAACAAACATTTGCTGAAATGTCCAGAGAACACTCTGTTTTACTGAATCCATAAATTAAAATCCTTCAGTTTGCCAAATCCAGTGTACTTAATTTTTTCCTTAACAGCTTAAGGTCCGTCCCATAGCAGTTTTACTGCTATAGGGCAACTCTGTGCCGAATGTGTGCGTATATATACGTGATTTGGCTCTTCTGGGTAGGGGGCGCACATGAGTGCTGCTAACGACTTGCTCCCGCTGTGATCACAAATATTGTGGACTCTGTCACCTGGTGCCCGCCGTTCATCAAGCAGAGAGACAGAAAAGTGGTCTGCCTATGTAAGCAAGGCAGATTGCCATTCTGACAAAAGGGAAGGTGTGGATTCTGTCTCCCTGCAAAACAGGGACTAGGATCTATGTCAGGGATATGCAATTAGCGGTCCTCCAGCTGTTGCTAAACCATCATGCCTCTGGCTGTCATGCTTGTGGCTCTAAGAGTCTTGCTATGCCTCATGGGAATTGTAGTTCTGCAACAGCTGGAGGTCCGCTAATTGCATATCCCTGATCTGTCTTCCCTAGTAAAAGCGCCTCCCACAGTATAGTAAAACACTGGTTAGGCACTAACCCTTTGATCGCTCTAATGTTAACCCCCTTCTCAGCCAGTGTTCGTACAGTGACAGTGCATATTTTTTAGCACTGATCACTGTACACTGTATTGGTGTCTGGATGTCCGCCATATTGTAGTCCTGCTATAAGTCGCTGATGGCTGCCATTACTAGTTCAAAATAAATATCCCATAGTTTGTAAATGCTACAACTTTTGTGCAAATCAATCAATATACGCTTATTGGGATTTTCTTTTTACCAAAAATATGTAGCAGAATGCATATTGGCCTAAATTTATGAAGAAATTTGTTTTATTCCGTTTTTTTTTTTTTTTTTTTATTGGATAGGTTTTATAGCAGAATGTAAAATTATTATTTTTTTCAAAATTGTCAGTTTTTTTTTCTCTTTTATAGAGCAAAAATATAAAACCCAGTGGTAATCAAATACCACCAAAAGAAAGCTCTATTTGTGGGGGGAAAATGACATAAATTTTATTTAGGTACAGTGTTGCAGGACTGCGTAATACTAAATAAATAATGTTAAAGTAGCGCAATGCCGTATAGCAAAAAATGTAAGGAATCTTAGAGGGCAAGTGGTTAATCTCCAATTCACCACAAATCATGTACACACCCCAGTGGAATTTAAATCACCAGACCAATTAAACAAATTGATCTTAAAGCGCTTTTATTACAAACATTTGTCTTTTGACAGATAACCGCCAGCAACTCTCAAGAATGACATAAAACAAAATGAGGAACCATCGTAGTGTACCACATGTATTAACTACTTCAATTTAAGGCACTTACCCTCTTCCTGCCCAGGCCATTTTTCAGCTTTCAGCGCTGTCACACTTTGAATGACAATTGCGTGGCCATGCTACACTGTAACCATGTGAAATTTTTATCATTTTCTTCATAGAAACAGAGCTTTCTTTTGGTGGTATTTACTCACTTCTGTTTTTTTTTTTATGCAAAAAAAAACGAAATTTTGAAAAAAAAAAGAAGTTTTTCTTAGTTTGTCAGTAAATTTTGTAAATAAGTAATTTTTTGCCTTCACTGATGGGCACTGATTAGGTGGCATTGATGAGGAGGTATGAATATGCTGCACTTATGGGCGCAGGTGAAACTGGGCATTGGGTGGCATTGATAGGCAGCAGTGATGGCCAGGACTGACTGGCATCACTAATGGGTACTGATTGCTTACACTTGTGGGCACTCAGTGGTGGGCACACTGCTGGCACTGGGTGCTTTATTGTAATCAGGGCACTGATTATCAGTGCCTTCATTACATACCTAGCTGTCCCCTGTGAGGAGATGCTGTTGATCGGCTCTCCTCACCTTACACTCTGCGTGAGGTGAGGAGAGACGATTACTGGCATCTCCGTGTTTACATGTGACTGGCTGTGATTGGACACAGCCTATAACATAGTTAAAGGGCCGTGACTCCCTAGAGATCGGGGTCGTGCCATGTCCTAGCAACATGGCGTAAGCGCCACGCTGGTCGTTCTGGGCGTGGTCGTATAACATCCACCCAAAACGAGAGCCGCCCTGCTGTCATTTGACGGTGGGTGGGCGGCAAGTGGTTAAAGAGACGCCCAGGCCTGTTTTTTCATGGGCTCCAGCTTGTAAAAGAGCAGTGTGAACAGCAAACAGAGCTTTTGCAATGTGTTTGACGAGCTTTGAGCAGCTTTTTCTAAGCCTTTATAGTGATTGTAAAGGCTTTGTTATTTTTATAGAAAAAAAACAGGATTTGCACAGAGTAGCTGAGATCCTCCTCTTCTTGGGTGCCTCTTCTGCACGCCTGGCCCCTCCCTCCCTGTTGAGTGCCCCCACAGCAAACCTCTTGCTATGGGGGCAGCTGAGCCACAGCTCCCTGTGTCCAGACATGGAGCTGCGGTTCGGTACTGCCCCCTCTCTTCTGATCAGGAGTTAGTCTCGGTGGGCCGAGACACTCGTTGACATCCCTGGAAAGAGATGGGGTTCGGGTAAGTATTAGGGAGGCTGATTGGAGCTGCTGCACAGAGGAGGCTTTTTATTTTAATGCATTAAGGTAACAAACCTTCTGACTTTGCAACCCCTTTAAAGTGCCCTTCAGCTCCTGTTTGGAAATGTTATACACAGATCATAATGGGAGTGCTGATTGTCACTTTAAGCAAGCTGCTAGCAGGCTTTCAACAAGCTTCAGGTAGTGCTGAAGCCTACTAGTAGCTGGTTTAAAGTGACAGCTAGCACTCCCATTAGGATCACTTCAGCATTTACAAACTGGAGTAAAATGGTACTTTAAAAGCTTCAAAGCTTGCTGAAAGGTCTGCAAATGCTTTGTATTAGTTGCTGTTCACACTCTCTTCAAGCACAGCTGAAGCCTGCGTGATACAGGCCTTAAAATAAAGTGCTATTCCAGTACCTAGGGTAAAATGCCTGCAATGGTTTGGTCTGAAAGAGTGCCCAGAGCTGCTCCAGTGCTTGTGACATTACTGTGCTCTTCTCCATAGGAGCGTGGTGACCTCATTGTGCGTAAGCTCTGCTTAAGATTTCAGCAAATCTTTGTTGCACAGTATATGCATTCTTTTTTGGAGTACAGATTATGTATTCGCATGTTGATATATTTTTGCACTATAGGGTAGAATTTACACATTTGCAGTGCAGGAATAAAAAATGTGAAATGTGACATTTAATACGAATATTTATACTTGGTGCTTTAACAAAGTGCTCTAACTGATGTGTGTGTGTGTACTACCATGTTCCATTGGTTCAGTTTTGTGTGGCCTGTGTGTGAATGCTCTGGAATAACTGGCATGTTTCCTTTCTCAAAGGTCACGATCCAGAGGAATCTGCACATTCTTTAATATCTGCTCTTGGTGGACAGGATACAGATCTGAGACAGGAGAATGAAGAGGAAATTGCTTCAGAGCGGCTGTTGGCTGATGCAGAGTATTGTAAAGGATTGTTTGAAAAACTTTCGAATTCTGGCCTATTGGACCCAAAGAATTTGTTGCCTATTCAAAATGCAGTCAGTGTTGAAACTTCAAACTTGGACTTGGTGGGATTGGCTAGCGATGCTCCTACTGGTGTGGAACCTATTGTAACTGTCCCGGACATTGGTACACCTTATATTGAAAGCACTTATGTGGAATCCCAAAGTGAGACTGTACCAGAGAGCGTTGCAACACCCGCTGCTCCCGTTGCCGACATTGCCCAGGTACAGAACATGGACGATGGGAGTGATCCACTGCCAGTTGAGGATATGATTCAGGCAAGTAAAGTTTAGGGCTACTTTACATTTTTGAACTGATCTGTTACAGTGGGTGTAGAAAAGAATTTCTCCCCTTTTTAAAACCACATTTTGTTGCTTCACAGCCTGAAATTAAGATAGGCCGTTTGTTTTATCCAGCTGTATTTACTAGTGCAACTTATAATATCCAAGTAAAAGACAACACCAACATGTTAGAAAGAAAAAAAAATCTATCAAAAACAGTTGGCAAAGGATCACCCCCATGTGTCCAGTATTTTTTTGAACCACATTTTGCTTTAATTACAGCCTTTAGTATGTTGGGATATGTCTATGCTAACTTTAACATCTAGACTTTGCAATATTTGCTGACTCTTCTGCTTTAGTACAGTTATGTTTGATGGTGAATATTTGTGGACTGCAGTCTTAGTCATTCCACAGATTGTCAATGGGGTTTAAGTCTGGGCCCTGACTAGGCCATGCAAGAACATTCACCTTTTTTCTCCAGTCATCTTCCAGGATGGCAGGCCTGAGAGATGACTGGTCCACCTGACAGGAAACACAATCAACAACAAGTTTAAAAGTCCCCACCCCTCCCTCAGACCCTCAGTTCTTGATTGTGTTTCCCACAGATGACAGCGAAACCAAGTTTCTCCTTTTATTTTTTTTATGGAGAGGTCTGGGACCTCGTTTTTTCCTAGAGAGGATTATCCTTGTTTGTGGGGCTCAGCGGACAGGGTCTGCCTTTCTCCCTTGCAACCCCCAGAGACACCTGTGGGAGATGGTCCTCGCTTAAGGTCTCCTTTAGGAGCCCTGTTTGCAGCTTCGTGGGACAGGGGAGTTGTCCTAAACGTGCTGCTCCCCATTTGTGTTTGCCTACCTTGAGCGACTGTTCGTTGGTGGTAAGCTGCATTCCTCCAGTGCTGAACGCGGTGGCGTGCGTTCCAGCTCTACGGCGCAGGTCCGGAAGTCCGGATGCATCACTTCCGGCCATCAGATTTTCGGATGGAGGCTGGGAGGTCTGGACGCATTGGCATGCGTTCCAACTGCACGGCGCAGGTCTGGAAGAGGCCGTACGTCACTTCCGGCCGACGGACCTCCTAAAGATGGCGCCGACCGGCGGGAATATTCAAACGGCAGAGGCTGCAGTGAAGCACCCCGGCTACTGTTTGTGAAAACGCCGTTTACCTTGCAGCACTTTCAAAGGCAAACAGGGGAACGCTCAGGACTGTGCCTTAACCCAGCGATTCTGCAGGGCAGCTAAAATCGTCATGGAACTGGAAGGTCCGTCTGAGCAGACAGCTATTGAGGTCGCCACAGGGGGTGAGTGATCCAGCTGTGTTTTGAGGGGCGGGGTACTCTGAGGTAGACTCCCTTGGCCCTTTTTAGACTTGAGTAGCTAATTGTTAAATTTCCTATTTTCCAGGGACTGAAGGCTCTGCCCAGGGGTCAGCCTGTAGGTCTAAAGGAAAGGCTACTTCAAAGTCCAAACGCTGTGGTTATTGTAATGCTAAATTAGCACAGGACCACAGCAAACCTTTCTGCGATAGATGTATCTTTAAACTCGCAGGCAGGGAGACCGCTCAGGTCGTGAAGGAATGTAGGTCTTACAGTCTGAAATGTTAGCCACCCTTCAATCTTTTCAAACTACTCTAGTGAAGAGCCAGGATGAGAGTCCCTCTGAGAGAGAGGTTCCTCACCCACAAGAAGATTTTTCCACATCCTATACGGAGAGCCAGAGGCCTCCCTATTGTCTGAGATGAGGAAGGTCAGGTCCCAGAAGTTACTTCTGGGGAGGATTCGGACCAGGATAGCCAGGGGGAGGCAAAACCTGGGGGTTTTTTTGTTCTCAAGTGAGGACATGGAGGGTCTTTTAAAGGCCATTTACACCTCGGAGGATATCCAGGTCCCCTCTGCCCAAGTTTCAGCACAGAACAGGGTGTATAGGGGCCTAGGAAGGTTGCAGGCCAGAACCTTTCCCATCCACCAGTCTCTGAAGGAGATAGTCCTCAGAGAGTGGAAGGAACCTGAACGTAAACTTCTCAGACTGAAAGCTTGGAAAAGAAGGTGTCCCTTTAAGTGTGAGGAGGAGGAAAGATTTTTTAAAACCCTTCGTTTGGATGCAGCCCTGGCACAGGTGTCCAAGAGGTCGGATTTATCCTTTGAAGATTCTGGAAATATCCAAGATCAGATGGATAAGAAATCTGAGACTTTACTAAAAGGGCCTGGGAGGCGAATGCGGCAGCAATGGCGCCGGCCCTAGTTTCCGCCTGTGTAGCCAGAAATACAGACACCTGGCTTGGCAAATTAATAGATCACGTCTCTCGGGGTGAGGAGACTAAAGATATTTTAGAATCACTGGAGGTAATCAGTCGAGCAGTAGCGTATGTGGCAGATGCAGCGGTGGAGACTGTTAGGACCACAGCTAAGACAGCAGCACTCTTAAACTCCGCCAGGAGGGCCCTATGGGTAAAGACCTGGGATGGAGATTTCACTTCCAAATCCCGCTTCTGTGGCATTCCCTTTGAGGGTTCCCTGTTGTTTGGGTCAGGCTTGGATCAGGTTTTGTCCCGATCTACTGAAAAGGGAAAGAAGTTCCCGGTAAAACCCAAGAGGGAAAGGGGTAAGAAATTTTTTCGAGGCCCCCACTCAAGGATTCATCATAAAGGGAAAGTTGAACAAAGGAAGAGGTGGAATCTTGGAAAAGGAAAGGATAAGAGTACAATTCTTTTTTCCAGTTCCGGAACCTCTCAGAGGGTAAATGACGCCACCATAAGAGTGGGCGCAAGACTCAGCAACTTCCTTCCCCATTGGAAAAGGATTACGCAGAGTCCATATATTTTAAATCTCTTAGAAGTAGGGTACAGACTGGAATTCCAAAGTCTTCCCCCACAGAATTTTCTAATTACCTTTCCTCCCAGGGACCCAGCCAGGGCAGCGGGTTTACTGGAAAATTTAAAGGAGCTGGCAGAGCAAGGAGCCATTGCTCCAGTACCAGCCAGTCAATTAGCCCAGGGTTTTTACTCACACGTATTTGTGGTTCCAAAACCCTCAGGCAGATTTCGTTTAATAATAAATCTGAGAGCACTAAACCGTTACTTACTTCAGAAGAGGTTCAGGATGGAAAGTATTTACTCAGTAAGAAAACATCTTCAGGCAGGAGTTTTTATGGTCACTCTGGACCTGAATGACGCGTATTTACATGTACCCATTGCTCCCGAGCATCAGAGATACCTACGTTTCGCAGTCCACATACAGCAGAGAGTAGAACACTGGCAGTTCAGAGCTCTTCCCTTTGGGCTGGCGGCAAGCCCAAGGGTATTCACAATAGTGATGGCCGAGGTCGTAGCATAGCTACACCTACAGGGCATAAGGTTAATACCCTACCTAGACGACTTGCTAATCTACAGTTTGGATCAGAAGCAAACAGTGATAGACAGAGACATCGTGTTAGAGGTTCTGGAAACCTTGGGCTGGTTGGTCAGCCGGGAGAAGTCCTTACTGACACCTTCTCAGTCCAAACTATACCTAGGCTACCTGTTAGATTCACAGGCACAGAAGGTGTTCTTGCCAGCGGAAAAGGTAGTGAAGGTCCAGAATGCGGTTGTCACCCTTCTCGAAAGAAGAGAAGCCTCTCTGAGATATATAATGAGACTGCTGGGCCTCATGACGGCCTGCATACCGGCAGTAACCTGATTTGGTGAAAGGTCGCCCCTGGGCCCGGGTAAACCCATTAGTCTTGACCACGGACTCCAGCGCTTGGGGCTGGGGGGCTCATCTGGTAGACCAGTATGCCCAAGCGTCTTGGAACCACAGCCAAGCCAGGGAATCCTCCAATTTCAGGGAGCTCCTGGCAGTAGGCAAGGCCCTAGGCTATTTCCAACAGCAGATGCAGGACAGAGAGGTTCAGGTCCTCTCGAACAACCAGGTCACGGTGGCATACTTAAATCACCAAGGAGGGACAAGGTCTGGCAAACTGAGGGGGTTAGCGCAGCAAATCCTTGGGGAAGCAGAAAGGAAGGTCCTTTCACTGTCAGCGGTTCATATAAAAGGCTCACTCAATCTACAGGCAGATTTCTTAAGCAGACAGCCCATCCTTCAGGGGAATGGGGATTGAGCAAAGAAATCTTCTTCCTGGTTTGCAGACATTTCGGCAAGCCAGAAATAGATTTATTCGCTTCCCGGAGGAATGCGAAGGTCAGCAGATTTTTTTCCCTTTTACAAGGATCAAGAAGCAGAAGGGATAGACGCTCTTGTACAGGTGTGGAATTTCAGGCTGGCTTATGCCTTTCCCCCACTGGTACTCCTTCCCAGAGTCCTACAGAAGTTAACCTACTCAAGGACAGACCTGGTGCTAATAGCACCCTGGTGGCCCAAGAGGGTTTGGTTTCCCACCATTCAGAGTCTCTCGGTAGCTCCCCCGCTGCATCTGCCGGGGCAACGAGACCTGCTCAGTCAGGGTCCAGTCTTTCACCCCGACCCGGGACGTCTCTCTCTGACAGCATGGCTATTGAGAGGGAAATACTCCGTGACAGGGGCTGTTCGGAGAGAGTGATAGACACTCTTCTCCTCAGTAGGAAAGGCGTCACCAGAAAAATTTATGCAGAAGTCTGGAAAGTTTTCTCCCATTGGCTGCAGTCTAAGGAGGGGGTTCTCCAGATGATACCTACCATCCTAGACTTTCTTCAAGAGGGGGTGGACCAGGGTTTGACAGTCAGCACCCTCAAAGTCCAGGTGGCAGCCCTGTCCATGTTTTTTGATAGGAAGCTAGGACAGGAGCCGCTGATAAAAAGATTTTTGTTGGCCAGGGAAAGGGTAGTTCCAGTTAGGTTGGTCAGTTGCCCTCCATGGGACCTGTCCTTGGTATTAGATGCCCTAACAAGGGGGCCTTTTGAGCCAGTGGCTCAAATTTCTGTTAAACTTTTATCATTTAAGTTGGCCTTCCTTCTGGCTATCACTACGGCCAGAAGGGTGGGTGATATACAGGCTCTTTCGATTAAAGAGCCGTGTTTTGCGCATCCTAGAGGATAGGGTAATCCTCACTCAGGATCCTCTTTATTTGCCAAAGGTGGCTTCGTTATTTCACAGAACACTGGAGATTATTCTCCCGTCTTTTTGCCAGAATCCCAAGAATAAGGAAGAGGAAAGGTTCCATTTCTTAGATGTCAGGCGTTGTCTCCTAGTTTATTTGGAAAGAGTGAAAGACTTTAGGAGATCCAGTCACTTATTGATCACCTTCTCAGGGAAGAGAAAGGGTCTACAAACTTCTAAGACAACGATAGCTAGATGGGTTAGACAAACCATATCTATTGCTTATAGGCAGGCAGGTAAACCAGTACCAACCCGCCTTAAGGCGCATTCAACCAGATCCCTGGCGACCTCCTGGGCAGAAAGGGCAGGCGCCTCAATCGACCAGATCTGCAGAGCAGCAACATGGACGAGCCATAGAACTTTTCTGAGGCACTACAGAGTGTTGTCCCCTCAGGATTTGGCATTTGGCAGGAAGGTCCTACAAGCGGTTGTCCCGCCCTAAAAGTAGGCCTGAACTTCTTGCTTATCCTCTCAGGTGTGCCGTCCTGGAAGATGACTGGAGAAAATGACCAGTTACACTTACCGGTAACGTCTTTTCTAGGAAATCTTCCAGGACAGCAGGCCTACTTCCCTACCCTTGTTTTATTGGTGTGGTATATTGATTCCTCACAGAATGTTCCCTCTGACACCGGTGTGGGCTTTTCTTTACCATAACTGAGGGTCTGAGGGAGGGGTGGGGACTTTTAAACTTGTTGTTGATTGTGTTTCCTGTCAGGTGGACCAGTCATCTCTCAGGCCTGCCGTCCTGGAAGATTTCCTAGAAAAGACGTTACCGGTAAGTGTAACTGGTCATTTTCGCCTTTAACCACCTTGTGGTCATTTTTGCAGTGTGCTTTTGGGTCAGTCATGTTTGAAGGTAAACCGTCTTCGTATGGACAACATTATGGTGGAGGGCAACAGATTTTCTCCAAGAATTTACTGGTATTTTGCCCCATCTATTTTTCCTTCTATCCTGACAAGTCCTCCAGTCTGCTGCAGAGAAACACCCACATAACAGGATATTACCACCTCCATGCTTTACTGTAGGAATGGTGTTATTTGGATGGTGAGCTGTATTGGATTTCCACCAGATATATCTTTTGGTGTTGATGCCAAATCAATTTTAGTCACATCTGACCATAACACATTTTTCCATGTAGCCTCAATCTTCAAGGTGCATTTTGCCAAAGCTCAGTCGTGACTGAATGTGACCTTTCTTGAGGAGTGGCTTTTTTTCTAGCAACCCTCCCATATAAGCCACATTTGTGGAGAATGTGTGATATTGATGTCACATGGACACAATGACAACTCTTGTCATAAATTCCTGCAACTGCTTCACAGTTGCTGTAGGCTTCTTGGTAGCCCCTCTGATCAGTTTCCTCTCCTTTCTTCCAGTTTGGAGCGAAATCCTGATCCAGAGAGGATCTGTTGTATCAAATACCTTCCACTTATTAACCCTTTGGCGCCAGCGCCTCCCTGGCATTTAAGGGTCTTCAGATCATATGACTCTTGGAACAGCAGGTTTTGGATTGTTGCATGCAAATATGCAGCCGCTCTGCGCCAAGGCCCACCCACCAAGAGTCCGTATATTTGCATGCTGTCTGCGCCAACCGGTTAACCTCCCTGGCGATACGATTATTTAAGATTTTAGGTGCTGAAAGCGGTACAATTATTTTGCTTGGAAATTTGGCGTTTTATATTGTAGTCATGTAATTCTTAGGAATAACTCACTTAAATCTGTCCAAACCGGAGTCTAGACAACCCGGGTATGATAAAGTTTGAAAAATGAAATCATTAATTATAATATAAATAACTATAATTATACCAAATAATACAACAATAATAAAAAATATTCAATAATGTAATCAAATCAAAAACACTGAAATTTGCTCAGTTGTAGAATTGTCACTGTCATTACTTTTCAGTATTTGATGACGGATCTCCCCACCAATCACTATCGATCAATTCTGCGAGTGATTCCAATTCATTATCGCTGTTTTCTAGCTGGTCTAAAACCATTTTTGATGTAAAGGGACAGTTTTGGTTGCTATGGACAATCTCCAGTTTCCAGGCATAAAGAACAGTTTTTATATTCTAAAACTGCATGCAGGACACTGGACAGACCACTAGGGACAAAGGGGATGTGAAATAATTACAGCAATGTCAGTGCTCGACAAAACCCGGTAGCCAGGTCGCATTGGCGACTAGAATCAGCGACCTTGCGCCTGGGGCAGCATAGCTGGGGGTATCCCGTCTCCGTGGACCCCCCCCGCGCGATCGCGTTGGGCCGCGCCGCAGGCGGCCGGTAATTGAGCCCCCGGCTTTGAGGCCTTCTGTGATCCTATGGTTCCTTCTGGAATCTGGCGCCCTCTTTTAGTGGACGTTGGAATTACAACCAACAATGCTAATGGGCCAGTCTTTCTCCATCCCTTTACTTAGAACCCCTAAACAAAACAAAAAAAAAAATAATATATATATATATATATATATATATATATATATATATATATATATATAATTTTTTTTTTTTTATTATTTATTCTAACACCCTAGAGAGTAAAATGGTGGTCGTGGCAATACTGTCTGTCACACCATATTTGCACAGCGGACTTACAAGCGCACTTTTTTTGGGGGAAAAAAATTTATTTAATAAAAAAAAAAAACAACAGTAAAGTTAGCCCAATTTTTTTTTTTTTTTATATTGTGAAAGATAATGTTACGCCGAGTAAATCGATACCCAACATGTCACGCTTCAACATTGCGCCCGCTCATGGAATGGCGACAAACTTTTACCCTTTAAAATCTCCATAGGCAACGTTTAAAAAATTCTTCAGGTTGCACGTTTTGAGTTACAGAGGAGGTCTGGGGCTAGAATTATTGCTCTTACTCTACCGATCGCAGCGATACCTCACATGTGTGGTTTGAACACCACTTTCATATATGCGTTCGCTTCTGCACGCAAGCTTGGCAAGACAGGGCGCATTTAAAACAATTTTTTTTTTCTTATTTTAACTTTTATTTTTATTTTTTTCACTGTTCTTTTAAAAAAAAAAAAAATGTGTGTCACTTTTATTCCTATTACAAGGAATGTAAAAATCCCTTGTAATAGAAAAAAGCATGACAGGTCCTCTTTTTATATATGAGATCTGGGGTCAGAGAGACCTCACATCTCATATTTACACTAAAATGCAATTTAAAAATGTCCCTCTAAGAGCTATGGGCAATGACTTGGAGACAGGTGGGGGGCTGGGGGCTATCTTCCCCTCACTCGTCTCCATGTCAGGCAAGGGACAGGTCCAGATCGCCGTCACGGACCTGGCTCCTAACTTTTTTAGCTGGCTCCTAGATTCCAAGCAAATTTGTCAACCCCTGAGCAATGTAATCTGTAAGATAACTTTATACTGTATGTAATGTGTGTGGTTTAACTATTTGAATTTGGCGCCGCTCTCAGCCCCTATGCGTTGCAACACTCGCAGGGAACGGAGCCCGGCAATGTGATCGAGCGGAGGGCGGCTCACTCGCACAGAGAGGGGGGGGGGCATCACTGGATCCAGGGGACAAGGTAAGTAAGCTCTCCCTGGATTCAGCGAAACGATCCCGAGTCTGGCACGGGGTTACCGCTAATAGTACAAAATTTTCACCCCAAAATTTCACCCAAAATTTTCAACTACAAGGAGCTGAAATGCTCCGGGAAAACTTTCCATGCTGAACTAATTAAAATGACCACAGCTGATCATTCGAAAGTCAAATGACTTTGTGTGCAATTGTAGGTGATTAGCTGATTGAGTTTGCAAGTAATTTTTGGGAGGGGTGTGATCCTTTTTCCAACTCAGTTATTCTGCGGTTGAATTTTTTATATATTTTTTGGTATGTTGGTGTTATGTCTTTCACCTGGATGTTCTAAGCTTCACTGAGTAAATACACCTGCAAAGTAACAAAATGTGAATATTTTAAAGGGGGGTGATTCTTTTCTATACTCACTGTAGTTTTATGCTTTCTGTTCCCAATTGTAACAGAACTATAAAACTGTACAATTTGAACAAAACCATAAATGGTTTGTATTTGTACTTGCACTTCTCATTTCTTTGTGTTGGCTTTTGAGTACTAGGAAGCTAATGCTTTATAAGATGTTGTTATGTTTAGGCCACAGATTCATAGAGCAGGCTTTTCCAATGCCTACTTGTATCCTTGGACTACATACAGATTACTCCAGGGGCCCCAAAACCTTGGGGCTTTATTGGGAAATACAGACCACAGAATATATGGACAAACTCTGGCTTGCTTTCTTTAGGCAATCAAGGCTGCCAAACCTATAATTTTTGGACTGTTTAACATTAGGTCAGGTTTTCTTAACTTTTTTTTTTTTTACCCTGAGGGAACCCCAGCTAAAATTGATACCTTCCAGTTTATGGTAGAGGTCGACTGATATATCGGCCGATATTTGCAATTTTTTAATCGGCATTTGTGCTGATAAAAAAGGCCGATTGGAACTACAGTGCGACTTGCAAATGACTTCTGTAAGACCCCTTTCACACCACGCCGCCCATAGCGTCGGCGGTAAAACGCTGCTATTTTTAGCGGTGCATTTCGGCCGCTAGCGGGACGCTTTTACCCCCCCCCCCCCCCGCTAGTGGCCGAGAAAGGGTTAAAACCGCCGGCAATATGCTGCAATAGTGGCGTTTTGCTGGTGGTATTACAGCGCTGCCCCATTGATTTCAATGGGGAGCAGCGGTGGAGGAGCGGTAAACACACCGCTATGGTATATAAGAATGATCAGTACAATGTAGATATATATGCAACATAATGTTGCTGTGCATTCAGCAGATTAAACTAGATAAAACTAGAGCAATGCTGCGTCTAGGATCGTGAAGTTTCTTTTTGTTTTTTGGACTGTAGACCTTAATATAAACATTTACTAACTGGCATGTCAGTCTGGATGTCGCACCACTTCCTCACACTCCAAGCTCCTAATATTTCCTCCCCCATATGCCCCTTCTACGGGCTTTTCTGTCAAGATCAATGACACTATTATCAACATGTCCCCCCCGCATGCCAGGATTCTAGGTGCTATCCTGGACTTTGAGTTCTCTTTTCAGCCACAAATCCAATCACTACCTCCGCAAGATCTCCAAAATGCTTTCCTTCCTAACCAATGCTACCACAAAGCTGCCAATTCACTCCCTGGTCATCTCTGGTCATCTCTCAACTAATGCAACTTTCTCATCACCTGTACAATAGGCTATTCCCCCTTTAGTCCATCATGAGTGCTACTGCCAGACTCGTCCACCTCACCAACCGTTCCCTGGCTGCTGCCCCCCTCTGCCAATCCCTCCACTGGCTTCCGCTCACCCAACGAATTTAATTCAAAATACTAAAAAATGCATACAAAGTCATCCACAAATCTTCCTTACATCAACCTGGACTCAAAAACCAACCATATATCCCCAAGATCTCCTGCACTGTATCCCCCTTGTCACCTCCTCCTATACCTACCTCCAGGACTTCTCATGAGCCTCTCCCATCTACTGGAATTCCCTACCCCAATCTGTCCGACTATATCCTACTCTTTCCACTTTTAGGCAAACCCTGAAAACCTTTCCTTTTTTATCCTGCCTCCACCTAACTAATTTTACCTTTTGTATCACTTGGCCCTCCCTTTTAGAGTCTATTCACACAGAGGCAACTTTAGATCAAACTTGAAGTTGCCCCAAGTCGCCTCAAATCATGCGACATGATAAAATCAATTCAAGTGAATGAGAGCTGTCTTAATGCACATTACTAAAGTCGCTCCGACTTCAGAAAAGGTTCCTGTACTACTTCTAGGCGACTTGTACCCAATGATTTCAATGGCAGTTGCCTCCAATTCGGATCCCCTGTTTTAACTGAAGCAACTTTCCAGGAAGTAAAAATAGTTTTCTAGGCAAACCCCTCCCTCCCTCAGAGCTGATTATGTGATTGGCCACTGGCAAAGTCCCCTGTCCTGAAGGCAACTTCAAGTTGCATTGCTAGTTGCCCCAAGTCGTGTCCAAGTTGCCTCCCAAAGTCACGCTGGAAGTCGTGTTGCACCTGTGTGAATGGACTCTTAGATTGAAAGCACTGAGCAGGGCCCTCTGATTCCTCCTGTATTGTAACTGTTCTGTCTTGTAAAGTGCTGCACAAACTGTTGGTGCTATATAAATCCTATATATTAATAATAATTTATGCTATTACAGCAGAAAGCAAGCCTACAGAGAGAGATGTTTGGCTACCACTGCCCAGAGCTGACATCTAAATGTAAATTATGGGGTTGATTTACTAAAATTGGGGAGTGCAAAATCCGGTGAAGCTCTGTATATTAGCCAATCGGCTTCCAGTTTTTTTTTTTTTTTTTTGGTCAAAGCTTAGTTAAACAAGCTGACATTAAAAGCTGCTTTCCATGTGCAGCTGCACCAGATTTTGCATTCTCCAGTTTTAATAAATGAACCCCATAGTATAACCAGCAGTACTGCAGGTTACACATAAATGGTTTACATGCTTGCCATAATGAAGTCATGCATTCATTGTGCTGCGCATGTGCAGAATGAAATCTGCCTCCAGTTGTTTAGAATTGGCCGAGGTCATTCAGTGCATACGCCGCCTCCACATGAGTGACTCATTCAAGGCTGACATGTAAACATTAGTGTGTAATCAGCAGTGGCAGCGCTGCTGTCTGCACATTGT